>NW_009627712.1:0-41189 GCF_000690535.1 Cariama cristata
TTTATGTATAATTTATAAAAAAATATTAAAATTTAGCTAGAATTTTCAAGTTATTAGTGCTTTCAGTCCTCATTTCCTCTCTTAGACTTCTGCCCTTCTCTGACAGATTTCTGAGAAAAGGGGCGTCTGAGGTACTCATAAACCAGCTCTGTGACTTCAGTCTGGTGTAGCAAGACAAACGAAATCTGTGATAGACAAGGTGAGAGCAGTAACCATTTCAGACACCCAGTTTCAATCTGCTGCCAAATGTCTGTCAGAGCCCAAAGGCATGTTATCTCTAAGACACCAGTACTATTTCTTAGCAAAAGCATCTGTTTCAGCTGAGACACCTTTTCAGAGGGATGATAAAATAGACTTCGACATTTATAAACCAAGCATATGTATTAATACCTAAAGCTCAAGAGAAAAAAAACACCAAGCTGGCCACATTGGTAATACAAGATACAGTTGCACTTTTTCTAACAGGGAAAAAAAAGTAGCGTATCACGAGTAGCCTCTGTGTGTGGCTATTGACTAGTTGACAAAATAGGCTAAAAATCAATAGCATTTTCTATGAGAAGTTAGACAACTTCCCAATAATACAGAAGAAGGGTCTGCTGAGGAATAGATGTCATCTCTGCTGATGGCTTCACTACAAATATTTCATTTATTTATTTCTGCTTCTTGGAGAGCTCACGAAGTTCAGTACTGATACCAGCACTCCAGGGAATAAAAGAAAATAGTATTCTCATATGAAAGGAAAAGTGAAGCTTCAAGCCATGGGCAATATGAACACTTAGCACTTTGCTTGCTGTAAATACCAGAACTACTTAAAATTTTTGAGAAACATTTCCTGGTGCAAAATTGACCTGATGACATCAGGAGAACAGGTTCCTAGAGTCAAAGCTTAGCACATCCTGTTTCCACAGGACCGAAATCCTGTTATGCTTCATCTCTTGTTATGGGCAAAATGGAAAGCACCTTATAAGCTACTAATAAAATAGCAGTTCTCATCTGATTTTTGTACATAGTCCATTCCTGACAATGACAAATTTCAACAGAGAGCTAAGAAGGAAAAAAAACCAGGAATAGTTTGGTCAGCAAGATTTAAAATGTGTAAACCAAGATTTAGAAAAGGTAGACACATTCTGAAAAACAATCCCTGTTGTAACGGAGGGTCAGATGATCTTTCTGCTGCAAATGGTCCACAAATATTAGTCAGGTGCACTTCTAATTTTCAAATGACCAATGGGACAATTGCAGTGTGTATTCATATTCATATAGTCACATGCAGCTCATCTTACCAAAAACAGATTACAGATTTTTTTCCAACATGAAATGGGTATTTGGGGGAGGGCGTTAATTTGAAAATTATAGTAATTGTACTTCTTTCTATTAAAATTCTTTGTGCAGCATATCTTTGTCAATAGCTGTTATCCTAGTTTTGTTATCTAAGGAAAAATGAGTGACAATTATTTTTAGGAGAAAAGAGAATAATTTCCCTTTTTTATCAGCATATGTTTTACTCTTTATTTGGCTTAATTAGAACACAACTGCAAATTTAAAAATATCCTATTTTTTATTGCAGGAAAAGTAATTAAATCAGTTTTGTATTTGTGGAGCTGCTTCAAAGTATTAAAGTAACTTGATCTCCAATGAACTTAAAATTTTAATTCATTTTACCTTATGCTGGCTGTGGAAGAAGTCAAATTTTTAAATGCAATATGACATATGGCTGTTCATTATTTATACATTCTGTAGCAGACTATAAATTTTACTTTGGACATATATCGAAGCACTGAAACCATTTCAGTTGCAAACACATAAATCATAGTTACAGTTATTAGTCTAAATGTAATGCCACCCAGGTTCTAGATCAAAACCTTTAAAATCCATTATAATTGACATCTGCTGCATAACTTATGTCTGACTTTATTAAAGGAGCTCATTATTATTTATATCCTTGAAACGTTATATTCCTAGCTGTGCAACAAGTTAAATGTGAAAGATTTGAGAAAAGAGGGCTGGGACAGGAGAGGACAATAGCCTACAAACCAGGAAGACTAAGGCTGTAGTAGAGGACAAAATATTCTGAGATGAAATTACCTAATTCACGGTATGAATTAGCCAGCCTGCACTAGAACTGACATTCATTTGGGACAAATAAAGTGGGACTCTGTATCGGCTAACTTATATATCAGTGAAAAGGCTGCAAAACAAAAAGCATTTCCCCCAAGCTACATGTTGACCATTGCTTTACAAGATGGGAGGAGGAAAGGTTTTAGATGGTTCCTATAGCATGAAAAATCACTGAAACAAGACAGAAAGGGCTGAGAGGCTTTTATAGATTTATTAGAATGCTTTTTGCTGATAAGCTGTTTCCTTTGTGTAGTCGGGATGCAAAGTGCACTCTGGGATATACATCCTGTAAACATGAGCAAGTCCTTTGATTTTATTCTTTTGCCAAAGTGGCTGATCCTCAAAGCCAGAAGCCTGTCTTTTTTCGACCATGGACACTTCATCGTTCCCTTCCTGTTTTTCCTTTTGTGTTCAAGAATGGCTTTTTCTTAGCTCTAAAATGTAGCCAGGAGAAATAAATGAGACAGCAGCTGTCTCAGTTAAATGTCTACTAAAGATCTGACACTGCTACCTCTAAAAGCAAGGACAAGACTTCAAAAGATCAGACTTTTAGGTGGTTTGAAGTTTTCAGTAAATTAAACAAATCTCTGAGACACTGTAAATTATGTACATGTGAGTTATTAACACCTCCCCTGGTAGGGAGAGGGAAAGGCTTAGATATAAACCCAGGCCCAGCCTGGGTGAGGACCAAAAATCATTTAGTGACTGATTTGCTTGGAACTATAGAGGACTTTAGCGCCTAGTCCACCTCAACCTTGTCTACTTTTTAACTATATTTAGGATAACATATTTCTACATTATGCTTACATTTATATTATGCTTATATTACTTATAAGCTGTATTCCTATATTCAACTATATTTTAACTCCACTTAACCTTCTTCACATTAGCTGAAGAGAAAAATAATCAAGAAAAAGAATATTGCTCTCCACGTCTTCCTTTAGTTTAGCAACAATATGCAAGAAAATGTGATGAAAATAAGAAATGCTGCATTTTAAGTACAGTAGAGCTGGCAATATGACTGCATAGTTTGATATCTTCCTTGAGTTCATTTTTTAGTTTGTCATACTTGGCCCACATACAATAAAATATAATTTTTGGAGATACTTTGCATATTTCTGTAACTGTCAAAGTTAACCATCACTTCTTTTTTATTTATACTTTAATACTTCATATTTTCTTTTCCTTAGAGTTTCATAACTTGAGCCAGAGGCAGATCTAGTCTTTGATTTGCTCATGTGTACAAGCAAGGAACAGAAAATTATTTTTGCATTTCTTGGTGCATGATAGAACAGATTCCCCGTATAGTATTTTTCTGAGGAGGATGCTGTCATGCACTTTAAGCCCAGGCGACAACTAAGCCCCACCCAGCCACTTGCTCATTCCTCCCCAGCAGCAGGATGGGGGAGGGAATCAGAAGGATAAAAGTGAGGAAACTCGTAGCTTGATAAAGACAGTTTGATAGGTAAAGCAAAATCCCCCCCATACAAGCAAAGCAAACCAAGGAATCCATTCCCCACTTCCCATGGGCAGGCAGGTGCTCAGCCATCTCCAGGAAAGCAGGGCTCCATCACACAGAGCGGTGACTTGGGAAGACAAACGCCATCACTCCGAACATCCCCCCCTTCCTTCTTCTTCCCCCAGCTTTATATGCTGAGCATGACATCATATAGCCTAGAATATCCTTTGGGTCCTTGAGGTCAGCTGTCCCAGCTGTGTCCCCTGCCAGCCTCTTGTGCACCCCCAGCCTCCTCACTGGTGGGGTGGGGCGAGGAGCAGAAAAGGCCTTGGCTCTGGGTAAGCCCTGTTCAGCAATAACAAAACCATCCCTGTGTTATCAACCCTGTTGTCAGCACAAATCCAAAACATAGCCCCATACCAGCTGCTACGTAGAAAACTAACTATCCCAGACAAAACCAGCACAGATGCCTAGTTGGTACACAGTAGTACCAAGAGTATATTAAAGAGTGTATATATAACAGTATATGAAATGCTTGTCTTCTATTACAAATAGAAGGGGCATATACTTTTCTTCTGGTGAGCATAAACAATTTGTGTTTCTTGAAATCAAGAAAAACTCCAGGAACAGGAGAAAGGGAACAGAAATTAGCTCCACTTGATTAAGAAAATGCAAACAAAGAATGTATCTTAGACTTGTATTTTAAATGTAAAGTGAAAGAAGTTGCTAATACAGCTTTAGCGAGTATGAAATGCTGAAAAAAGAAATTAAAAATCCAACAGCGGTTTAATAGTAAGAATCACCAGGTTAAAATAAACATAATAAATATTGACTGTTTTTTCCTCATGATTAATCCCATCATACAGAACTACTTAATGAAAATTACACCTTTCCTCCTAGTTAGAAAACTACACTTCTTGTAGAATCCTTTTCACAAAACATATTGTCCATTCCCAAGCTTTACACCAAGCTTTTTATATTTTCCTCAGTCCCCACATGCTAAAGTTGGTTTCTATTCAAATAAACGTCACATTTCAGATAAAGGAAAGTTCAAGTGTTGACATAAAGCACAGGAAGAACTGGCCACCTAGACCCTGAATCTGGATAATTTGTAAATCTGCTTGTGTAGGCTAGCAGTAATAACAGAAACTCATTAATCATGTAAGTCTGTGGTGCACGCTACTCTACAATAGCCCTGCAGCATTTCTTTGCTGTGGGGACAATATGCTTCATAAACTCAAATTAGTGTGCTGCAAAAGCTAATTGAATGCATGTGTGATACTTTGCCTAGGGATAACATACACCCAAAAGTCAAATGGTCTTACAGCGTTTATTACTTGGTTAAAAACAGCTGATAGGCTTCTGCGCAACCCACTAAGTCAGTCTATAAATGATCTGATTTTCTGTTTCATTTCTATGAGTGGCCTCATTTTTTTATTTGAGTATGCAAATTGTCAGCCAAAGGAAAAAGAGTCATCCATTGGTTATTGGCCAAATTTGAGCTCAGTGTGAATTTGTGACCTGGAGGTCTGCAAGACAAAGTGGCAGAATTGGGCAAAGTCAAGAAAGCCTCTGAGCCGTGGATAGTGGAACAACAATTGCCGTTAAAGTTAAAACTTAAAAGAAAGGATGTATGAGCAGTTATCTCTAACTTTGGGAGTTATGGTTCAAATTATCTAGGTTACAGGGTGGGACCAAAATATCTACTTGCCTTTAATCCAAAATATCACTCACGCTTTAAATAAGAGTGACTGTTACATCTGCACTCACCTACCAACACATTCTCAACAAGGAATACCATTAATTGGAATACCAGTATCATTCAATGAATCTCTGTTAAGCAACCCAAGGTACAGTAATACTATGCAGTACGGTAATGCACTGCCCAGTTCTGCTTGCTTTCCCTAGGCTTGCTTTATAGTTGCAGGACACCCAAAAAGCAAGTGATGAAGAGTGACTAATTTAGTTTCTTACTTTCAGGTATTTAGATTTTTAGATAACATCCTCCCATGGATATCTTCTGGGCCACATTTGTGTAAGTCCTAGAAGACCCACTTATGTTCTCCTCAGGTGCTCTCTCTGTGAGAAGGCTGATTTAAGAGAATTAAGGTCCAGAATGAAAACAGATCCTCTACCCATGAATGTCAAAAAGCTAATCATCTCTATCTTACTGCCCATGAAAATGATCTCGTTGCTGGATAAGTAGTTCGCTGAGCTTTAGTTTTGATTTTTATATTAATTAAGTTCATTATAAGATTGTGAGCCTGTGGAATGATTATTATATTTACTGCAGTATTTACTGATATGACTCAAAATACATGTAATACAACAAAACATTTGCCTGGCTTAATAATATTAATGTCCTATTGTATTCATGTCCCTCCACAATAAAATAAATGGACTGAATGCATACTTAAGATGAAAACTCTTCCTCAAAATGGCTAGCAGAATTCCAGTTCAGGAAAAAAAAAATAATCTGATTTTACTCTACCTGTATTCTTTACAGTAAACAGTATTTTTGTGTACTACTGCTAATGACATAAGCTAGAATGTTCTACAGAAAAACAGGCTGTTTTTCAGATTTTGGTGATTTGTCCATGTTGCATCCATTCATTGCAGATACAGGCATGTTTTTAATGTTGTTCTTCTTCAAAAAGTTTCTTGCCCAGTGTATGGTTCCCACTGGTTTCATAAGTTATTAGAAATTTAGAGTGGAAGACCCCATATCCAGTGTTTTATACCATCTTTTAAATATCAGTAAACTTCAGGAAATCAGAGAAAGTATTGTCCAGAGCACTAATAACGATTCAGATCCACGTAGTTACTTCTTTAACTTGGCAGTTGTGTATGAATCATGACAAATCAGACGCCAACTCTAAGAAATCAGGAAGATTTTGTTTTCATTTCAGAAATGATATCAAATACAGCTATTATATTTTCAGAGGCTAACAGAGTATGTGAAAAAAAATAATTTGTAGCCTACAGCTACAAAGATTGAGGAAGACGGTCAATAAGAGTGTGAATGTCAAAGTCACCAGAACTATGCTATTATTTTGCAAAGCTCCTCTAGCAGAAAAAGGATGCTGTCAAACTAGTGTAAAGTCTTTTCCCTGTACCATGACAGGTTTGCTTATTTCACTTGGTCAAATCAAATTATGGCTATTTAAGCCCTCCAGGTGCAACACAGCCTATCGTAGTCAAGTTGACTTCTTTCTGCATAATCAAAAATTAAACTAATTCCACAGTGTTCTTTATAGTTGAACATTAGAGGGATATCTAAAGCAGGGAAATAAAAGACACAATGTGAATTCAAAACTACCTTGATCCAGTAACGTCGACAGCAAATTGCTTTTGACCACTCATACGCTCAGGTACTCTTAAGCCCTGAAATCCAAGAACATTTAACTTCCCAGTATGAATAAATTGGAATATATTTTAAACTAGTTCCTTCAGTTTTGATTCCTACTACTACATCTGGTATTAGTGGGAGACATTTTCTCTAAAGATTGTTTTTGCACACTATTTTTTTCATTCTCCTTAGGTTAGACAGCTATTTAGCTGTTTAGCTTGTCTTCAGCTACCAAACACAAGTATAGGAAATTGCATTAATTTGGCAGTTATTAGATTTGTTTAATGTTTTTTCATCTCTTACTATTAAATAATTGGATCTGAGCATTATTTTAAGAGGCAAAAGTCTTTCCGTTCCTTAGAAGGCTATTATGAAGAAGAAATATCTAAGATTTGATTTCATGAAAGCTTAACCTCAGCTTTCTACAGCTGGAACTGTTGTCCTGTGTCACTCAGTTATCCTAACAGCTGCTAGCTGTGGGTAAATATGCACATGAAGCTTGCAGGATATCTAGATTGTATTTTTGTCAAAAGTTTCAGCATTTTAATTTATCTGGTAAAAACAGATTTAGCTTTTTTTTTTTTTCCTATTGTCCAGTTTGTGGATTCGTTTAAAAATTCTATCTAAAAATTAAATCTATCACAATACAAAGTTATTTTCTGTAGCACTGAATAACACCTTCCATCTTTTAACTTTTTTTTCTAGAATGGGTGATAGATCCTAATCCATTTTATCAAAATTAATGCCAATTCTTCTAACATTCAATTTAAAATGTTGCCAAATGCCCTGAACAGTTATAGTCGTAAAGTAATATGCTTATTAAGGTGAATTTTGCATTTTCACTCATAGAGCTGGCCTTAGAAAATAGTAGTTTTTCCATCCAAGAATTTAGATGGAGAGCATTTTTAGCAGGCATGCCCCAAAATAACAGGTTTATATACCTTAGATAGTATACTCTAAGAGGCGTTCTGTTGACAAAGAATAATTCTATAAAACACTTTTAGTTCCCCATAAAATAAATTTTCTTAAATAAGTGAGAAAGAACAAAAGTTATTTTTTCTCTACTCTATGTAAAACCTGAAAGGCAATAGTGAATGTATGAATGTTTTCCCTCTGAAATGGATTTACATCAGAAGCAGACGATTAATATAGTTTAGATGTCAGACAACCTTCCAAGCAATGTCTCTACAAAGTAATGTTCACTGCAAAGACTCATTATTCAAATCCTGTATCCCTTACTCTCACTTATGGCCCCCTTTTAGTAACTATGACTGTCAATCTGTATCAGCTCACTGAAAAATTTCACCAACATTATCTTCTCGCTAAAATACATTACTTCATTGAAACTACAGTGTTTCATAAAGATATGATAAAACTGTGAAAACCAGGGTAAGAAAGGGAAGGAACAAGAAAGAATGCTCAAACTTCCTTTGCCTACAGGCCATGGCACTGCTTCTAAACATAGGATAAATGATGTTGACAACTGTGGCTGGGCTTTTTGCGGCCGATTCAGAGTCATTTGAGATGAAGCGTTTTCAAGCAGGAAAGGGAGCTCTGGTGCATCACATTCTGTTAGGGTCCAGGCAGTACCCTAACTAGGGGCTTCCTGAATCTATGGTACATTTGTTTTGTACATGAGTAGAAAGTACTTTTTCTTCATCTCAATTCATTGGAATGCTAATAGAAATAATAACTGACAAAAGGACGGGGGCCCAATACTTTCAGAAGTTGTCTGGATGTTAGATTATAATTGTCAGGAGGCCTGAACAGTGCGGCAGAAGAACAGAGCCGGGTAGGGGAAGAATACAAAGAGGCCATATACACCACAGCAGCAATGATGAACTAAACAAACAGTCAGCCTTTTTTAACAATGAACAGTGCAAATCTCTTTTCTGGTCTTTATCTTCCTTTAATTCTTACATTACAAAATTTTTTGCTTCTAGCATCAACACTTTCACACACAGTTAATTGCAGGACCTGTCCTCTTATTTCTTTAAATCCTCTGTCCCTGTGGAGCCACAGTTTTTCTCAAATTGTTCCCTCTACATCCTCAAAGCACTTCACAAATAGGTCTGAGGATCTGAACGGGTGACAACTTTTCAACTCAAACAGTTTATTTGGAGTATGAGACTCAGATTGCCAGGTCTGAGGTTTCAAATGATCCTCATGGGTCCCTTCCAACTTGAGATATTCTATGACTCTGTGAAATCTATGTATACTAGGACAGGCTCAGCTGTCCGTATAATTCAATTGCAAAGAATGTAACAAAGAGAACTAGAAAATGAAGCATTCATGTTAGTCAAATCTTTAAAGGCGAGCTAATGACATTACTTGTGCACAAGGAAGTCCTATAGTTCCACGTGCCAGAAGTGCATATGTATTACTGCAGACATAACTGTTAACATTACCCTCTCCATAGATCCCAGAATTTTTTATATTAGCTTTTCTAATTTTTTAACTTCAGCAAAACAAAGAATATTCCTTTCTCAGTGATAACAGAATAATATAATTCTTTAATGTGTCATTTCTTTCTAGTATCACATTATGACGCTAAATACCTGCAGTATTATAGGGGCCAACATATGAAGTACACACAGCAAATCTCACAACACATTAGATTTTGGAAAATACAACAATATGCCAAAGCGAGCCAAATATTAAAGAAAGGCTTTTTTATCCAGGAACACTGAAACCGGGATGGCAAAGAAGACAACAGATACAGCTATTGACATACTGTTCCCTCCGTCCTAAGTCAGAGAAATGGACTTTATGGCCTCCTGAGCCCTATTTTCTGTGATCAAGATACCGTGCCAGAGCTTGCTCACTCTTCAAATGAGTGCATGGTGGGTGAGAGCAGACCTCCTGCCTTTTGCTCTGTTTTCTTTCTACCCCGAGCCGTCAGAGGTCTGCCAGTGACCCAAATTAAACTTTTGAACAGCTGGAGACATTTAAACCTGAAGCTCAAACTGATAAAGGAATGTGGACTGCCTTCCAGAAGTAAAGCTTACATGTTAATACACCATATAGAAAGGTAGTTTGCGTTTTACACCCCATTTGATAAACAGGAAACAAACTTGGCACAAAAAGTTTTTAATCAGTGAAGCTTGCTGCAGTATATTCATTACTGTTACAAAATGGGATTACAGTTATTTTGTGATAAGAGTTGTATGCTTCATATATTTTTATTGTTATTTATTTTAAGGAATATTTTTATACTGAGGCATAAAAGATTATATGCTATTACTTGTTTAACAGTTAAATATGACACTAGCAATATTCATCAACATTTTCCAACTATCATTCCTAAAATTAGTTTTCTAACAGACATTTAGATAGCAGGGCCAATTTTCAGAAATGAAGAACATCTCCAGTTTCCACTAGCAACTCAGTCTATTTACTGTATCGATGTATAATTCTAAGCACAAATTTAAGAAATTACTTTTAGCTATCCGCGTTTAGAAAACTTGAACCATGAAGCTTCTCAGTACTTAGGTTTTGGTTTTGTGTTTTATTTTTTCCCCTCCTTTTTTTCTGTTAACTCACTGCTGGTGAATAGATAATGATGATTTCTATTCAAAACACACCATACCTCTTAAAATCTTCATCTACAATGAAAACACATGCAGATTATAAGGACAAACTGTTAGGAGTTGTTAGTTATGATTCCTGCATTTTCTGTGTTTTTCTAGATGTGACTAGAAAAGAAGGGCAGTTGGGAAATTTGAATTTTATTTCCGGAACACACCTCCTTTTTACATCTGTAAAATGAGAGTGAATCTTCCTCTGCCATCTGTGTAGGTCAAGAAACTACGTAAACATGATACCTTTTCAAACAATGCCATAAAATCCTCTGTGGGAGAGATATCTATGCCTTTACAGCTGTATTTTCTGGTTTCTCTCAAATTCAGAAAACCTGAAATGCTGAGAAGTCTGGTGCTGTACAGCCGAAAAAGTTTATACCAAGAATAATTCTTTTATATGTCACAAAAATCTTAAATAAATTTTAAAGATTAAGTTCTATTGTATTTCCTACCCATTTTTCACACGGCGTTGGAATAAATTTTGAAGGAAAGTCCATGTTTCCTGTAGTAATCTGTGTATTCCTTCTTTCTCATGGTCACAGGCAAAGACAGGTGAACCACACAAGTTATCTTTTTAATAAGTCTTTCTTAATATAAGCATTGTCAGACAACAGTTTTCGCTACATACAAAGATCTTTCAAAATGGTATGACAGAAAGAGAGGTTTATGAGTTCCTTCACTAAGCAAGGAAGATGCAGTAATTGAAAGTGCCCACGGGCTTGGAGATTTATTGTTAAGGGAAGTGTGCTGTAAACAAGAGTAACATTAAGGATTTGACTGTAATAATTCAATCTATCTTACTTTACCAAACAACATCTAAGTTTGCAAGTAGTAAGGTCTTGTTTACAAATAATTTGCAGCCTTCATGATGTAGGCAGCTTTCAAAACCTCCCAGATGAAAGAAATCTTATAAAATGTAAGATTTTACTACCGAAGCACTGGTCACAAGCGTCTAGTTTAAACCAAGTGCATTTTTCATTGAAAGGGGCTCAACCTCTGTGCACTTGAGTGTGTAGGAATGAGAGTAAAATAGCAAAGAGGAGTAATCTTCCTTTGTGGCTGGACAAACAGTTCCAGGTGGCATTACTGGATTATGAGTTGGGAAGCTGCAGGATCAGATGAACTTCAAGATGACTAGATTTGGAGGCGGCAGTCACATCACCCTGGACTAAATTCTTGAGTACACCTGGGCAGTTCCAGTCTTTCTGAAGTTGGTCCTTTTCCTTCTGCAACTTAAGCACAGAAGGGTGCTACTGATAGCCACCCAGCTGGGCAGGCCACATCAAGAATGGGCACACAGGCTCCCTTGGCTGAGCAAGTCTCATCTCTCAGTAAGCGATCATCGTTTTGATAAAACAACAGTTAGAACTATACAAGGCACTAAAATACATCAAAGGAATTTGACTAGAAAGGGAAAACATGCAGTTGTGGAAGAATGGGATCACAGCAATGTGTATTTTAAATAACTTGGTTTTCTTTGCCTAGGACTTCTTTCTGTTATATCCCAAACGCTGAAAAACAGTACTATACTTGCAAAATGAAAAATGCATATTACTGTAAGGCTGCACTTCTTGTCTCAGGATTAAAAGGTGCTTCTTTCTAGACATAGCATTCATCTTAAATTGAGCCTAAGGGAAGAAGAGGGTAGAAGAGCTCACTTAGCAAAATACTAAATACTTAGCACATACTAAATGTTGGGATCCCATATCCTACACAGTATGATGGAAGGGCTATCTTCTGCCCCTCCTTTCCCCTTCCCACTGCTTCTGGCACTATATTCAAAGAGCACAGCTGCCTGCCATTTGGTGCATAGATACATCTGTGTAATGAGTCAGCACAATCTTTGCAATGTAGGCATTTATTCAGATAGAGTGACAGACGTTACTTATGTCCCAGAGCACAAGATACAATCTTTACCAGAGACATTTGATTTCATAGGTTGTAATTTTTACAGAATGATCACAGATCTGTCATTTGAACACACGGAGCACTCTACAAAAATACGCAGATGTACTGCAAAATTTGTCTTGGATCAGATAAGGAAAGGAAAAGATTAGATAATCCACTTGATCTTACATAGAAGCATATGCTGCTCCAGAGGAATTATTAGAAATTCTCTGGACCTTAAGGACAAAATTGTTAAGCTAGTACTTAACTGACAGAGTTATTTTACTATTACCTTTTAAGGTGGTAGGAATTACATTGCTACTATCTTTACAATCTGCTGCTCAGCACACACTTGGTACAAAGACAAGTAAAGCATGTGAGTTTGGGGTATGTAAAAACATGAAAGCAGGTATTTAAAAATATCTTGAATATTTAGAATCATCAGAATATCTAGTTTAATTAAACAAATATAAAAGGAACATTAAGAGAATTATTTTCAAGATTCTCATAATATCACTATCTTATCTGGGTCTCCTGATGTTCTCGCTTACAGAACTCATTTATTCATCTACTTAGAAGTATTCCAGTTGTTCAGAGAATTAAAAGTAGTCTCAATTCTGGTGTTCTTATTAATGCAGAGGTAGTTACTAAGAAGATGTACTAAATAGCCTTTTACACCTCAAAAGCACATTAGAAAAGTGATAGATGGATGCGCATGCAGTGTGATGAGAAAAAAAAAAAGAAAAAGGAGGTGAACTAGAGACTGTTCCATTTTCATCGCAATTCCTTTCTCAAGTGCCAAAAAAAAAAAAAAAAAAAAAAAAAGAAGTAAAGATTCGCTCTATCTGTAGTGGAGAAGGTGACAATTAAAAGAAAAGGCTACAGCAATCAGCTATTGATTCACTGCTATACAACAGTCTTTATCACTAACCAAAAGCTCTGAAAAATGTGGTTGCCTAACAAGGAGGAACAATCACTAGAAACATTTTAATTTCCTCCTTTGTGTATAATAATGACAAAGACCTTAAACACTTCTGTGACGGAGAACAAGATAGATACGGAGCAGGTCTTTTGATGCAAAGATACAAATATACTTTGTACCTATTAATTAATTCAATTGACACTATCCCTGTGAAATATTAGAACAAATTTTATAAAAGGACAAATTAGGGCATAAAGAAATTTAGATTCTTTAGCCTTTCAAGTTGAATGGTAAATTTTCTACTGAGCTGTTACAGAATTGGGTGGTAGATTGGTCTTTAGATCACACAATGAGGAACTGTCTGAGCCAAGACTGGAAAGGTAACAATGAGGAACGCTTTCTGCAGTGTGTATTTATTGAGAGAATTCATTACTGCAGGAACAGATACAACTAGTCACCAGAAAGTCAGCCAAGACTTGCCACATTTACCTGCCATTTAGAACTTGCATGGAATTTACCCTGTTCTTTTAATTTTATCACATGATTTTATATAATTAGAGTAACATGATTTTGTCCTTCTTGTTCTCCCAAATCAAGCACTATTACTATATCTTCATTTATAGGAACAGCCATAAACCCAGTTCATTTATATAGAACAGCCATAAAAACATTCCCATCATATTTCTGTTTTCCTGTCTCTGTCACTCACTAGCTTTTTGGTTTGGTTTTTCTTGTAGTAATGGAACAAAGCTAAATGAGTTTTGACTTTTGAATCTTCATCTACAAAGAAGTTCTTACAGTAGTTACATTGCAAAAAGCTTTAAGAGCAGTATATACTGGCCCTCAGGGCAGATCAAAGCATGAGGGAAACAAAGTTGGAGGTGAAATAGAGCTCACCTGGGAAATAGATTGCTTCTTTGTGATCTAAACCTTAGAGAAGGAACAGTTTTATAACCTGGAGGAGTTGATAACAATGTGCTATTGGACTTTCAAATCAGTTCTTCTCCCATTTCCTACATCCCTTGTTACCTGCTTTAACAAATACAAAACTTAGTCAACACCTGTAGTTTCTCAGTGAAACTATACAAAAAAGCAAATTTAAACAAACATTTAGGCAAAAATCACCAGGTTGTCTGAGCATAGTTTCGTATCATTCATTGAAGACAGACTACAAAAAACAAAGCTATGTTTTCACCATTTGGGATTTCAAATCTGTAAGCCTTAAGTAGTCAGAAAAGAGGAAAATCCAAAGTTGAAGTGAAACGTGCAAGGAAAGCTATCTTGAAGAATGCAATCATTGCTAGCTATAGTGTTTGGTGAACGTATGAGCTGTGCTCCCCGTCTTTCTCCAGTGGATAAGCATGTATTTTAATGCAATTTGGAATGGGGTTTGGGACTTATTACCAGCTGTCAAGAGATCAGTTATTGAGGGCTTAACTGACAGTGGATAATTAGCTTCTCTATGAACGGTGATTGTGTTTCACTCTGAAGATAAGTGTAGTAAGAAAATCAAGCATATGGCAAAGTCAATTATGATTTTTTCTCAAAACTGTTTTTAATGGTATTTAACTATTGATCTGTTGGGTTCCAGTTTACTTTGATGGGTGTGCAATATCCTAAGAAGCTATTGTATTTAGGCTGTTTTCTATTTTAACTACTTATACCCTATTTAAACATAGAGAAATTAGTATACTGCTTTCCAAAAAAAGTCTGTTCTTCAGTACAATTTATGGAGCAAATGAGAATGCTTCACAGGACTGCAGAATTATCAACAAACAGATTATAGTTTTGTCACGGCCTTAAGGCAGGCTGAGTGATCCCTATTACTTTCACTATTCAGCGGAATTAATGCTGTCTTGGAACCAAACATATTGAAAAAGGTCTTCTAATGCATATTCTGCAAGTATTCTTCTTGTCTTTGTCAAGTAACACAATGAGAAATTATCATAGCATTTTAGATAGTAAGTACCAGCTGAGGAGCACAGGGTTATCCTAGGAGGCAGAGAAGCACACAGCCTGGTACTTACATTTGCATAAAACATTAATTGTGGGCAGACATGTAGTACAGTAGGATGCCTATTGGATTAATAATCTTAATGTATCTGTGTCACTCTTGTACAGATACAACTAAACTCAACAATAATAAAGACATATTTTAGCAAAAAAATAGCCTGTGTCCTATTTGAAGGTATTAAGATAACATCTTGTTTTCTCATTTTTCCTGTGTTAGAGATTTGACAGAATATTTTTGAGACACTAACTGTTTTCTAA
Organism: Cariama cristata; assembly: GCF_000690535.1. Classification (NCBI taxonomy): domain Eukaryota; kingdom Metazoa; phylum Chordata; class Aves; order Cariamiformes; family Cariamidae; genus Cariama; species Cariama cristata. Next base: position 15,588 of record NW_009627712.1, read on the forward strand.
CAATGATGAAGTAGTCTGAAGAGAACAAATGAGATTATAATTTCTCTTCTCAATCTGGCCATCGACATTCTATGCGATATTGGCCAAACTAATGCTTTAATGTCTAGAGGTTTAATTTCAGACGCTTTTAAAAAGTTGGAATTCCATGAGGCAGGAGAATGGAATTTTATTGCAATGAGTCATCAAAAGTTAAGAATCTAAAATTCCTAATCTAATTAGTTTAAAATTGATATTAAATCTTAGTGTTCTGGTTTAATAATACTAGACAGAAGTAATCTGATTTACAAAACACAAAGTCCTCTGAAAAGAGGGTCATAAAAATGTTGAAAGTCTACTTCTATTAATGTAAGAAATTAATTCCTAATAGATTCAAGTTATAGCTTTAAAGCAAAAATGGGACATAACTGGATGGATTAAAAAACCCCCTTTTTCTCACATTCCCCTGGCCTTTTAAATCAGATGCATACCAAGGCTGACAACCTGGATTCACACAGCAAGTCTGGATTTGTTCAGACAGCTAAAAACTTTTTTTCCATACAACAACGTACTAAATAGGAAGCTTATTTTCTGTAGTACATTATACCCCCATCCAACTATTCTCATGGCTTAACCAGAACTGTTACAACTGATGAACTAATTCAGTCTGTGAACACTTAGTTTCCTTGCTAAGGAAAGGACATCTGACGAAAAGCACAGTATAAAAATTCTCTTTCCTTCCTTTCCTTCTTCCTCTTCTCCAGGAGAAGGAAGCAGCAGGGCACTGTAAACCGCGACTTTCATTTCTTGGTATCCCCAAAGTGTCTGTGGCTGTAGATAAGGCCACACAAGAGAAGGTACACCTCGAAGTGACTGTGGCAAAGTCCACACTGCAGCAGGCACACCCCTGAAGAGACTGTCACCCATAAGTAAGTCCACGTTGGAGCAGGTACACCCCTAAGGGACTGTGGTCCACGGAAAAGTCCATGCCAAAGCAGGGGGGAAGGTGAAGAGTTCCACCTGAACCCTTGGAGGGTAAGCCTCACAAGAAGTGCAAATGCAATAGTGACCCAACCTGAGATGGCTTTTGTGTCCATTAACTCCGTACAACACACCGCCTCTCCTGTCCTGAGTGACCATCACAACTGACGGAGCCCAAAATCATCAACTAATGAACTCAGTGGACATTTTATGGACATTTTATAGGGGTGGCCAAAAGACCAAGGGAGGTGATGGGTAAAGAGAATGTGTTGGATAGCATGGAACCTGAGCACGATGTAAGTGGTATGGAATAAGGCATGGAGATTATATCGGTTTTGGCTGGGATAGAATAATTTTTCTTCATAGTACCTCGTATGGAGCTGTATTTTGGATTTGTGACCAAAGCAGTGCTGATAACATAGGGATGTTTTAGTTATTGCCAAACAGTGTTTACACAGTGTCAAGGCCTTTTCTGTTTCTCATACTGCCGCACCAGCAAGTAGGTGGGGGGTACGCAAGTTGGGAGGGGACGCTGCTAAGGCAGCTGACCCAAACTGACCAAAGGGATATTCCATACCATATAACATCATGCTCAGCATTAAAAACTGGGAGGGGGGTATATTCGCCAGGGCTGCCATTGCTCAGGCACTGGCTGGGTATCAGTCAGCTAGTGGTGAGTAACTGGCTTTTTTTGCATCACTCATTTTTCTTTGGTTTGGTTTGGTTTTCTTTTCTTACTTATTAAGATGTCTTTATGTCAACCCACAAGTTTTCACACTCTTAGCCTTCCGATTCTCTTCTCCATACCACTGCAGGGGGTGAGCAACTGGCTATGTGGTTCTTGGCTGGCTACTGGGGTTAAGCCACAACACTTGGATAGGCATCACTTCTAGTGGGTCAGAGTCTCCACACCCATGCAATACAAAGTGTGCCTGTTGATGTAATCACTGAAGATGTTCAAGTCAGCTGTGTAACATACCATTTTATCTTTTGGATGCATATACCCTCTTTTAGAAAATAATGTGAAATCTCAAAAGAAACTATACAAAGATCTAGGGTTCTCAAACTGATAGATTTATGGGCCACTAAGTCACTTCACTCTAGGTTTTTAAGAAAAAATGGTAAAGTTCAGAGGTCACTGATACAGCATCTTTGTAACAGGTGCTTTCTATGACCAACAATTTAGCCTGGATTTAGTTCAGAGATCTGAGAAGTCAAAACTGGGCAGATATACTACCAAAAGAGTATTTCACTGGGTAATGAAAGCAAAGCCAAAAACGATAATATCCAATTCCACTGTAATGGCCTTTATTTGTAGATCTCAAGATGCTAGTGATATTCCACCAGCTAAATACTCTATCTTCAGCTCAGGAGGAGGTCAAGGGCAGAACACCCATGGACTTTAAAAGTTTTCTGGACTGAGGCAGATGTATCAAAACATATTAATCCAGTTTCTGTCTTACATAATAAATTGTGGGCCAAAGGAGCAGTAAACCATCAACCACCAGCCTGATAATTGCATTTCTAATGAAAATGTGTGCCCCTTTTGTGTCATTTCTACTGTAAAACAGCATGCTACTACCCACTAGTGAACAGCGCACTCAGCAGAAGCATAACTAATAGGAGAAATAAAAATTATGTCTCTGATGGTGTATTTTTTTAATGTATTAAATAATGATTAGGGACAAAGGGCAAATATTCAGCAATCAGCATGCAACCAACAAGGGGAAAAAAGATACTGATTGACTAAATAAAGACCATTACAAATCTTAGTGTAGCCCTTCTCTGAAATCTTCTCCCACTAGTCATAAAAGTACTGAAACATATCATCCTTCATTTTGATTGAAGCTAGTCTCCACTCCAGATGTTAAGGCTGTTCTGTTATCTGTTACTATGACATATATATTCCTGAAAATATACTGTCAAAAAAACATACTTGCAGGTTGACAGCTAAGATATTAAAAGGCAATTCCAGTTACAGCTGGCCAAATTTTTGATTAGCTCTTCAGTAAACAAAGGGCATTATTACTGACAGTAGGTGATTTCCGACAAGATAGGTGTATGTCATAGCACAACTTTCAAGCCTCTGTTGTGTGTTCTGGTATGTTAAAAGATAGTACAAGCATCTCTAAGAACGTTGTTGCCAGACTTAAATAGAGTCAAGGGTAAGAATCCAACCTGCTAAACAGAATTTCTCAATTGTACTCCTCTCTCACATTGAACATACTGAAATACTTTTATATACAACCACAAATTGTTGTTAGGCAAACCTAGATGGAATAGGATATCATTTGGGGGCTTTATAATACTTCTGATCCTTTACAAAGGTTGGCTAAAAAAAAAAAATGTACACAGAAAAAATGACAATTATTTCTTCTATAAAAGGAACGGCATAATACAGACAAATAGACATTGCAGGAGAATTGCCAATTATACTTCGCCCGGTTCAAAAGGGTAATGATGAAATATATCTCTGGCTCATATTTCAAGAAGAAAACTAGCAGTAAGGCAAAATTATTCACTGTGAATCAAGTAAAAATGTTTCCTTTGGTCTTTCTCTAGCTATTGCTAACAATTCACTACTACAAAATTCTTTCTGCTGTTGAAACAGGTATGCTTAATCTTCTAAATTAAATTTAAATACTCTCAGACAGAATGCACTAGATTTTTTTTCTTTATCAGCTACTTATATACTTCTAACGATGTAAACAGAAAAGAAGGACATGGAAATGATCCTTATTAATTCAATAATACTTTGTGGTTAGACTAGGTCATGGGAATATTTACAATAAAAAACTTCATTTGCTCTATGGGTTGGTTTGGGAAAAGGCAGTTGAAAAAGAACAATTTAGATGAATCTAGATAAAACATCTCCCAGTAAACAAGCTGTTAAAAACAATAATTACTTGTCCCATTAGCTGTGGTAAAGTTAGGGTGGTTTGCCAGGCTGAGACTAAGCAGAATAAAACCAGGCAAAAACTCTCTTCCTGTCCAGAGGAATTGAAGAAATCCATGAAGTATTTTGAGGAGCCAGCCAACCTAGACTTCAAAGCATCTCCAAAATAAAACACACATGCACAGTATGAAATGCACAGCAATTAACTCTTTTTGAACTTCTAGGGGAAAAAATCAAACATGAGGTAAGATATTATTTAAATGTGTAGCCTGTTCATCATGCTGTTGTGTTTCTTATTTTTGCTGTTCCTTCTATTAAGAGAGTTGTCTGTTGAGAGCTCCCAGAGAGAAGACTTGGAGACACTCAACATATTCATACGCTGCCGTGTAAACTTGGCTAATCCAAGACTCTCTCCAAGGGCAGGATAGCTGTTAAACCTAGAAAAGCTGGGCACAAAACTGAGGAAGTCATTGAAAGAACCAATAAACTTCAATATCACAATAAGAAACCAGCAAAATAGAATAATTATTTGAAAAACTTTCCTAAACTGATTTTGTAAACTTACATTTTGTTGTTCTTTCGAAAAAAATACCACAAGAGTAAGAGATATATTCCCCAGTGTCCATTCATGTAGATTAACTGCTATTAAGACTAAAGGGAATTATACACAAACTCCTTTGTATCTTGGCAAAATTTGTTCTTTTGGGAGAGAGTTGGTATCATTGTTAGTCTGCAAAAGTATAATATAATCATTAGGTTACATACATGATATAGTAAGTTTATTGAAAATATCCTAAATCCTATTGTTATATCATGTATACACGTTCACCTCTCTCATGAGGGAAGCACCTAACAGTGATTTGCTGCCAGAAGAGGCACCAGCATTTGCAAGAATCAAGAGTTTTAGCCTGTTTTTTTCAAGTACCTCCAATTTTACAAACTATATTGTCAGAACTCTTTAAAGGATTTTTTGCTAAGAATATATCCCAATAGAAATAAAATACTTTTAAGATATCTCAAGTTGTATATTTAAAAATTTGTAGCTATTTTAAAAGGCTCTGGCTTTTAGTAGGTATCCATCTGGAGGATACCTACTAATTTTATATTTAAACTGAGATTTCATAAACAAAGCCACACTATTATGCAGTTACCATGTGGATTTCCTCCTTTTCCCCCATTAGATTTCTCTTACAGTTTGATATAGCTTGATATTTCAATTGCTTTCAAAAGTATATATGCATAGTCAGACTGCTGCAGCAACACGTATCTTTATCATGCATCATGTCCTGGACAAAATCTTCAGTCAAAAAAACCTCACCAAACAATAACAAAACCCTCCAGCCCTTTACCATGATCTGAAACTTGTCAGAACTCAGGTACTGACACACAAGCAGAGAGCAAACTTTGAAAGGGAGTCTGACACAAAATGTGCCAAAACTAACATTAAGAAGTTAACATTAACAATGAAACAAATAAAGCCATTGAAGTTAAATAAAAAACCCTATCTTCCAAATAATTTGTACTTCAAGAAAAACTTTTTCATCAGTTTTAACATAATTCCAAAGATTTGCATTTGGGAGTGAACTGAGATTTGCTCCAGGTCACACCACCATCTAAGAATATTACATAGGTAACATGCTTCATCTGAAGACAAGGAAAGGCTATTGCTCACTTTGACCTGTCAGCCCAATTGACATCAAAGTTGTCCAGAAAAATAGAAAAGGGTGAACAGGAAAGCAAAAAAAAAAAAATAATATAAAGTAATAAAAAGGAAGACCTGGAAAGAAAATGTCTTGCCATAGAGGACCTCTCTGCTTAGGTCATGAACTCACGTCACATTCTCACGGTAGTTGGCAATAAATATCTGTTAACCTCATACAGAAATGAAGCATAGTCAGGATAGTCAATATTAATTGCTGAAATAGAGCAACACTGATGCAAAAATAAAGACTGTATAACGATTAAAGGATACCACTGATGACAAACTGAATATAGATGTGGGGAGCCATGAGTTCCTGAATTTTAACGTCAACTGTGAGAGTTCATTAGGTGACCTTGGCAAGTCACTCGCCCTCATTGTTCCATAGATCCACACAGAATATGAAATAACATTTACAGGTTTGGATACATAGCTGTGTGTCTACCACTAGTATAAACCTAATTTTTCATGGACATCATCTTTGTATGTACTCAATGTGCTTTCCAGATGTAATTTTGGTAAATGTGTCCAGGTACTTCATGATTCAGACGTTTCCTATAGCCAACCAGAATAACATATGGAGAGCCATGTGAAGGGGTGGACTTGGCAGCCAAAGAAGGCCAGTGAGAGGTTTCACTTGTTTTTTGCCATTAGAAATATGACTGCCCTATGAATACCTGTTTATTTCTATTGATTAATTCAGGTGAGATTAATGGAGAACTCAATAAAATGTTGCAAATGCCAAAGGAAGACAGGAATATCGTGAAAATCTGTTGATTAGGTTTTGCTTGGTGCAGAAGAATGATGTAGAGAAGCTATGTTTCAGGCTTACTGTAGATGAGGCTTGTTGTGAATGATGTTCTGAAGCTGCGTGCAATTTATCCTATTTCCACTACCGCAGAAATGCAGCTTATAAACCATTGAAAAAGCATTAGATAACAACCAAGTAAGTATTCATATATATCATTATTTTCAGTTTTCAGATGGGTAGGGTCATTCAAGAAGAATCAGCAATCCATGCCAAAACCAGATGAGAACTCATGAGAGTCTGACTCATGAATGTGGTGTGGCTGCCTGACAGGCTGCTCGTTAAATAACCCACAGGACACCGCAATCACCTGGCTCATTCTAAATCAGCAGGGAATTATGCAGCTTAGTTTCAGCTGCCACTTTCAGCTGCTTTAGAAAAAGCAAGAGTAGTAAGAGATACTTTAAAGGCATGCTGCCGGAGGAGAAAAGGGAAGAGAAGAAAATCTGTGAATACTACGTAATTATAATATCAAATCATAAAAGTTCAGGATCCAGGAAACTACCATGATTTCCTATTTAGAAAAATTAATGTTGAGAATTGAGATTTAGTCTGTGACATTTGTTTGGCTCAATAATTATGCTCAAAATAACTGGTAAGTATATTTAGCAAGAATAGTTACTAAATTAGATTTCTGTAATCTAGTTTTACTGAAAATAAACCCAGACTTCCTGAAACTGTTTCAATAGAGCATGCTGACCAAAAATTTTTAGGAACAAGTTTGATTTATGGCTAGCAAGGTATTTTGAAGTACATTACAGTAGGATAAACTCTGGTTTTGTGAATTAACTGAATTGTTCTATTGTGACATGTTATCTCAACTTTTTTTTTTTTAGTATTAGTTGCTGATGAAAGCAGAACACTGGCAAATGCATCCTTCTTCCTCCAAACTAACTTGAGTACATATCACATACTCTAGACGGATAGCTAACATTGTTTTAAAGAACCAAGTTAAATAGTGATTTAGAATACAATAAGATGAAAGATTAGGAAATTTTTTTTTAGCGTTTTAGAGATCAGTAATGCTAAAAAAGCACCACAGATTAATTATTCCTGTTATCCTGCTTGATTTCCCAAGAACACTAAAGGAATCCTTACTGAAGGAATATCATTGTGACAGTCAAGGCTGAAATCAAAAGCACTGATGCATCACCAGTTTCAGCCCCCATATTTGGGAGCTCTGAATGCAAAAATGTTACTATTTCCTTTGGGTAATTTCCCACATTGAACAGCCTATATCAGATATAACAAATTTTTAAATTGTTAAAATACCGTAGGTGATAAGTGCACAGAAATAGATATAAATAAACTACCACAGCTTCAATATTCACTTTTATCTTTTACAGAGCCAGACTTATTATACAAATATATGATCATACAATGCATCTTACACTTTGTAGCTGCACACTATATTCTGATAATAGTTATTTACATAATTATTCTTTCTGCAGGGAAAATATGGTTCACTATGAAAAACGTACTCAGGAAAAAGTCATTAGACAATTACTCATACAATACTCTGGAGCTAAATCCACAATACTGTGCAAATAAGTAACTTCCTCAGTGTACTTCTATGAAGGAAGGTTATCCTGAGTTATCAATTTTAAAGTCAAATGTCCCTAGGTGTGGAGGCAGACAGTAAATTTCACAGAGCTTACATGCACTTACCAAATAAACAAATCAATTTTGTGTAGTCATTAGAAGTACCTTTACTCCTTTATTAGGTTTTTTGCCTCTTTCTACTGTCTTTCTTGCTGATACGTTTTGCAAGAAGTAGAAATGAATCCAAGTCGATTTCCCAAACCTCAACCTTTGAGTACTCTGGACTTCAGAAAGGTGAAACTTATGCTAACAGTGGGACAACTTTTTTGCTTTTTTGTCCTCTTGATCCTAAACAGCTTTAATTTTTTAATGGTTGAAACACCTTATACCAAAAAAAAGGCTGCATGGGTGGCTCACATACTGTATGAGGATGGTCAAGTAATAAATCCACATTGTGCTAGATTATTCATGCCTTTTAAGACAGACCAAAGTGAGTTTACTTGCATGAGGGCAGAGACAAAAAAATGAAATTGTTTGCTGCAAGGCAGCAATGAGGATGATCTTTGCCCACTGCATAAGGTTTCTTTTCAAAAGGCAAAATTCAGGGCAGATGAAAGACGTGCGACTTTCTAGTACAGGAGTTACTATGCAATAAATCTTTTTTTTTTGAGTACTCCTCCTCTCCAATAACAGTATGAGTATGGGGCCTGTCTTATTTATAAGTTCATAATTATTTCTTACAAAGAAGGATGAGAAGAAACTCATTAAGAAACTCATATTCCCATAATCATCAAAGGATTCCCCCAGAGAATTCCAGTGAGCTCAACAGGACCGCTTAGCTGCAAAGAAACCACTTAGGCAATTCAGGATCTGGGGAGTGTTCAGTGGTAAATAAGCCCCATGGACCTGTACTAAATCTGCTGCATACAAATACTCGTAGGATGTTGAAGTGGCTACAACACTGGGCTGGGACTCCATCAAACCTGGTGGTGCTGTGCAGCACTGATGACCTCTTTTATTCTTCCATAATGGCCTGTCTTCCTTTAGCAATTTAAGTCATTCTTCTGGGAAAAGCTGTCTTTCAGTTTCTGTATGTCCACCTGGGGCCCCAGCCTTTGTTGTGGCTTCTAGAGGCTATTAGACTAGAGATCAAAATAATATGCGGGGTGTCTTAATTTGAGGAACAATCCTGTGGTAGCAAAGGCTAGCTCTTACTCAGGCTTTTAACAAACAGGTGGAAAATACACCTCTGAACAGTCTGTGAACATAGTGCTTAGCTTTAAATAAACGTTGATGCTGCTAATAACTAAATATCATTGCCCTGAGCCAGCAGGTTTTGATACAGTTCTGTATATTCCTTACAGTTATTTGCCCCCTAGTCGAGCTTGTTTTCTTTTGAAGAATAATTAAGATTTAATGGCATATTTTCACAGGTTTTTTCTGCTTGCTTTCTTGCTGCCTACTGTGCTGATTGCTTGTGTCTGATCCTGGTCATTATAAGAACTGTACAGTAATTGCCTATCTGGTGACTCGTTAATGAAGGTCCCCAGAGAGATGAGAAGCTGTTCTTTTGAAGTTCATCATGTTTGCTGTTGGCCTTCTAGTTTAATCTATACATTCGGACACCTTATTCAATTATTGGAAACTCCTTTTTTTCTAAGGATATAGACACCTTGTAAACAAGGTCCTTTATCTCTGCTAACAACATGGCTTACCTCTGATAAATCAAAGCATTTCACACACCAGACACACTCTTCTCATCTTTGAAAAGCCAGGATGGTTCAGAAAAAGAAACCCAAAACATTCTGGTACAAACAGGTGTTTGGAATCAGGGAATTACCTCCAAAACGCAGCATTTCAAACATCTGAAATTCAGCAACATATTGTAACAAAAAGCTGTGTTCATGAACACACATTTTCCAATTCTCAGAAGTTGTTTTTTCTCTTTTAAACTGAGCTTTATAAAAGAAAGAATTACATTTTGGAATTTTCTGCAAAAAAAAAGTTTGAAATTGCTTTAAAAATGGTCATTAATATTTGGCTCTAAGCCAACCAAAAGCTTCTGGCTATTTCTTTCCAGGCATCTAACCTGCTCTTGCAGACAGACGAACAATCCATAACCTATCCTTTAGCCCTCCCCTAGCCCACTGCTACCTAGGAATGCTCCCTCCTCCCAAATGCTCATCTCTGACTCCCTGCATTTATATACTCCACCAACAGTAACCTAAGGTGTCTCCACAGCATCTCACCAGTTACCTGATGAATGGATTTTTGAAAGACCTACACACATTTCACTGGAAACTTATCAAAATGTTTTACAACACGTTCTGGTTTTGATAAATGAACCTGCCAGAGAAAAGACTGTTTCAACTGAACATTCCCATGACTGTAGCACTGGAAATACTCAGCATCAGTTCAGACAATTAGATTTTTGATTTGTTTGTTTGTATGGTAGATGGCAGTACGCAAAGGTGGAGGGTAGCATTTTGCCTTCAGTGAAGGGCACACTGAAGGTGATTAACTGCTTCGGTTTTGTTATCTGTGTCATTTACTTGATCGTCTTTCTGCAGTTGTGCTATCCTTACAAGAGAGCTATCAACCTGCATGGAGGGGCGAGTCCACTGTTTGTATTCACAACTCTGCTTCATTTTCTCAGTTTGTTTACATATAATTTAATGGGAAAGGAAATAGCTGTGAGCCAAAGGAAGTCTCCAGAATGGGGGCTCTGAAAGTGAGGAGCTCTTACTGCCAACAAATGCAAACATGTGCTCTAGAAGGCTCAGTCACTGGGAATCAGACCAATACATCACAACTTGAAAGATCCATGCAAAAAGTTGTTCCGGGTGTCTAAGGAGAATATCGGGAAAAGATGGATCCCTTCTGACTTGAGGTTTGATGGCAGTGGTAAACAACCACGACAGGACTACTGTAAAGTTAAGCAATTAGGCTGGCAGAAGTTAAAGACAAGTTTTGCATAAAAGCAATTATAAACAGATACAAATGAGGAGACCTTAACAGCTCCACAACAAATTTTAGTTAGCCCAAAACACCTGATGACGATACTGCAGCCTCTTGGGCACCTGTGCTATTACCTATTTGCATGCAGCCTGACATTTTGCACAGCACCAGTCTAACAGTTCTCATCAGCACAACACAAGAAATGTCATTTTAAAATTCAAGCAACATTTCTGTTTTGTGCATACTTGTTGCTCTCCTGAATATTCCAATCTACAATAAAGAGAGCTCTGAATCTGTTTTCATAATTGTGCAAGGAATCATGGGGATTGAAACAGTACAAATGAAAATTGTCACTAAAACTTAACACCACTTGTCATGGCAACTCTGTGGTGGGGAGGATGTGGTGGGTCAAAGCAAAGCTGGCTAAAAGCAAAAAGCAGGAGTTAATAAGTGTGACTGAAACTGGATTGTCACTAAGTGACTGTCACATGTATGTTTAGTTGCATGCAGCGAGTTTAACTTGTGTAACCAAGTTTCCCTGTATAATCTTTCTCACTATGGAGTTATGTGGAATACAGCAGTTCTTACCTCTTGAAATGCAGTCACCAAACAGAAGAGATCCGCAGGGCAAGTGGATGGTAACACCGGTATATTCCTGGCCCTGTGGATTTGAATGAAGGTGCCTGATCAATATTTCTGTAACTGCAAGCCCTCCTTCAGAAAATATTAAAAAATAAATGTTGACTGTGAAAAATCCACACTATTGAAGATTTGATACTGTTTCTTACTCAAGAGATCAAAACACGTATCTAATGCATATTGTTAAATAAAAATATTTTGCTCAAATTAAACACGTAACAAAACTTATCCCCGTACATCAGTGTATATAACAAAATGCTAAGAAAACTGTTAGGCTTCTTTTGGAAAAGTTTAGTTACAGAAGATCTATTTGTTGCAAGCAATTGCACTGTACTACACATTTTTATAGACCATTTCAGTAGCAAGTTGATGTAATTATTTATTGATTCCTTACATATTGACATAGTAATTTGTTCTTTTAAACCATTCATATTTTTACAAACCCTCACTCACATGTTTTCCTGACCTCTTTACTTACCTTTGATGTGAATGGACTGAGGAATGTTTGGAGTTTTACTTTACAGCTGATTAAAATAAGCACTATTTGAAAGACAGAATTACTGGAGCATCAGGAATCTATTAAATGAACTGGAAAAATCCTGTGGAGTGTAATATATGCATGTGATTAAGAGCTCTCCACTGATTGGGTATCCTTTTCTACTGTCTATTGTAAAGGCATTAGGAAAGTTGCATCAATTAAGACACTAGGCCTGAAATATCAAAGTACTCTATTTTTCAGGGAAAGCACAAATAAAGGACAATGTGAAATCTCTATCTCCCTTGGTATGACCTTCCTCATGAAAGAAACCCAATGATTTGCACAAATTTCCTTGAGGTTCCTTTCAAGCAGCCATTCGATGAACACTCCCTAGAACAGCCACCAATTAGTCAGTATAAAAATTCAATTTTAAGCTTTGCTGAGGAGATTCTTGCACCTTATTTTATTTATCAGTTCACTTAGAGTAGGCATTACACTTCCCTTTACAACAGAGGCTACAAATACTCTCACTCAAATTTGACAGTTAAACCACCCAAACTCAAGTAAATTTTCTCTGCCACTTCTAGAGAAGAATGAATTATAGTTTGTGTATCTTTTCATAAAACTCACAAAGTAATCCTGAGTTTTAGAATGGAAATTTTCTTCACAGTGTTAAAGAGGTACATTAAATTAACATCAAAACCCATTGCGATTGCAATTATATTTTTAGTGTAAACCCATTTTTAAAAGACTGTGTAACTGATTCCACCATTTGTATTGGTGTTTCTTTATTTGTCAGTGGACTTAACAGTCTGGAAAAATAAAATATTTTCAGCTAAAACTCAGCACTAGCCTGTAGTCAAACTAGAGATAGTAAAACTCACGTTTCCTTTGTTACCAAGCTTCCTTTTAAATATTTCCAAAGGATTTACCACAGAGCTATCTGGACAAGCAATTTATTTCGTTTTGTTATTCTATAACAACAGGAAATGCCCACAGTCACTAAACATAATGTATAATCTCACAGTCATAACTCATGATAATGTGTTTTTTTCTCCTTTACAATCTTTTATTTTGCTGTTTTGAAATTGGGGGGGTGGGGGTGGTTAGCACTACATGACTCCGTACCTACCTTCACTTTGTAAAAACACTAAAAAGTAGGGCCAACATAGCCTATTTTTAAACAATGAGTTTTATCTATCAGAAGCAGGATCTGAGAACCATCGATGCATTCACCCCCTGCAAAAAGAATTGAAGAGGGTATAATGGCAAAAAGAAGGAGCTGCCAGTGGTTCTGTGAATAGAAGATGGAGACATGGAGACAACATGTAGCAATCAGCTGGGGTTTTTTATTTATTTAACAGCCTCGCACTCAGGACTGTCAAGAGAAGAACAGAAAGAAAGTGATTTTTGTTTGTTTGTTTTTACATCAAGTGATGCCTCACAGCTAAACTCAGTTACTTCAGGTCTCAAAATAACGAGATTACGGACTTGGTCTTTAGTGATTGAAACAGCTCTATGCTAGGGTCCTCGTTCTCAGAGTCAGAACGCTGACTAGTCAGTAGACATATTAGGCCAGCACCCTCACCTCCTTTTTTTGGTTTTTGGGGTTGGTTTTTTTTTTTTTTGGTTGGTGGATTGGGGTTTGTTTGTTTTTACATAGAAATAATTTGGCTATTTCAAAGGATCTTTCCAGATCACGTGAGTACTGTATGCTTCTAGGAACCTGAATAGTTCCCTGTGAGGCTCCTGCATCAAATATTTTCATTTACCAGTGAACACTACCCTACCCTATATCATGACAGAACATAAAAGGGTGTCTAACACAGTTTGTCTTCTAGACAGGTCCAGACTTTATCAAATAATACACTCCATGTTAACAATGGGAATCAGGTAAAGGACTTCTATCATACCATCCTCATTTGAAAAGATGAGCTAAGATCCAAGAGGAAAGGGACTCAAGAAGCCATGGATACATCCATATAACGGCTCTGTTTCCTGCAACTCCTCACAGAGGACGTTCCACTGCCATCAGCTGTTTACCTGATAAGAGTTTACAGTATCTGACCCTTCATTTGTTAATGCTTGCACAGCACTCTGAAAATACAAAGTGCTCTCTCTAACTGGGAAATGTTGTCATGATTATTATTATTATCGAAAAGAACAATTTTTGGAGTACTCATGTAACTGAAAATAGCATCTTGTTCTTAGTACATACGTATCATTGGATCTGATATCCAGGAACCTATATAAAAAAGGCAAGTAATTCATTAAGAGGCTGAACCACATGAAAGAGAATATATGTCTTGACTCCTAAGTGCTTTCTCTTTTTTAGTTTAGAATACAATAATGCACATTTTCATCAGAACCTAAATCATCGCTCTTGTTTTTAATATTAAAAATTCTATTATGATTCGGAAGATCTTATTACCATAGTAAAACAGACGACTAATTCAAAGAATTTCCGAAGGCAGCAGTGTAACATTGTTGACGGTAGAGTGCACATTGTTAAGCAGCTCAAAGGGATTAGTTTGGGGGACATTAACAACCTTAACTTACTTCACAGTCTGATTTTCCTTCCAGACATCAAATAGAGATCTGGAAAAAGAAGCCATTTGCCTCTCTTTTGTAGGCCAAGAGGAACAAATAGGAATGGGATATCCTCTGTGATTCAAACCTGCTCTTTGTAACTGGTTTTCCCTTATACAAACCAAGCAGGGGAAAGCAAGCTGTCTCCCACACCCTCACCCTACAGAAAACCCTCTCCATTTCTCTTTATCCTCACTACCTCATGCTCTTGCAAATTACACACAGGACTGAACAGCTTTTAATAAAGATAAGCTTTAACAAATTTTCTTTTTCTAGGACGAAGCACAAAGTGAGGAAGACAGTGAGGCTAACTGTAAATTCTGCAATTTTAACATCGCACAACTATCATCACCCATTGCAGCCACAACTCCCTCTCTGCTTCCTTTTGTGGCCTTGTATTCACCTTGTATTCAACAAAAGCAAGTTGGTAGTAAAACAGCATTATTCACATAAAATGTAGACCTCCAACACTAATTCTTTGCATTTATCATATTGAAGCAGAACTTTTTCTCAATTATTTGAAATCCATATAGTTCAATAAAAAAAGTCTACTACTGCCCAATTTTGATCTGACACATCTTGAATATTTTACAATGTTAAGCAATCTTCAGGGTTACCGACACTTGCTGGATTCACATATTAAATCTTCTCAGGGCAACCTTAACATCATGATAGCAGAAGAACAAACTCAAATAGTCTTGTGTGGAGAGACCTACCAGTCAGTGTGGAAAAGTTGAGGGGTTTGTAACTTGTATTTGCAGTAACATAACGTCAATCGTTCCTTCCTTGTTCCTTCTCTGTTCTCTCTTTAACTTGACATGTGCACACCACAGCTCTCCCAAATTAAAGTAAGAAATCCACATACTCACACACCTCTGGCTTTCCTGGCCTCTACTAGTCCTATGCTCTTAACAGGCATTTTGCCCCAGCTGAACTTCACCTGCACAGAAAAGATGGCACACTGCAAAGTAATACCAGATGCAACACGGGAGAGGTCACTTGTTAACAAGTTATCTGACCACCTTCTTCATCCAGTGTCTGCCTTTTTATCCAGAAAGGATATGTCAGCCATGGGAATACAAACACAAACTTGACAGGACGTTTAGTCCAGTAAACAAAACATGAACTGGCAAAGAGACTTAAAACTAAGTTCACCTTTTTAATAGTTAATCACAGAATACTGAAGAAATGTAAAAGCAGCTTTAATTGAGACACGTTTGATCATAGCAAATTAATGATTCCACTAAGATCACTTTAGAGATCTCTTAGCTTGCTGTGAATGAAAAGATCTTTACCTCATTCATCCTTACAGTATTCTACATCTAACAAAACTAACATTAAGTAGATTTTTTATATATAAAAAAGAAAAACTCAAATACACAGCATTTTTATGTCTAATGAACAATAGTCATTTACTGACTCTCATATCATTAAAGCACTAACACAATCTAAATTAATAGATATTGCAATTAAGATTAGGTAATGAGAGGGCTAAAAACTGTTCCGAGTGGCTTCTCATTTAAACAGGGAATGAAAAAACAACAGCAAATGTTTAGAAGCAACACATGATGGTTATGGTACATGAATTTGTAGACGTGAAAGTTTTATTTGCTGAGACTGCAGTTAAACTAGGCTACTAAAACATTAAAAATCAAATATTTGTGCAAACAGACAATTGATTATTTGTTACATTAAACAGTATACAGCCTTGCAGCAACAGGTCAAACTTGGGTTAAAATAAAATGTGGTTGAAATACAATGAGATTGCAGTATGAACAGAACCACTGTAGCCATTCCCAAGCACGTTTTGAACACGGGGCAAATAAGGGGTCATATAACACTAGGAAGAGGGAATTAAATTCAGTGATAGCACAGCAGACCTTCCACTGTGGCACCAGACACAGTCATTGCACAGCACAGGAAAACTGATATTTGTAAAGAGAACCGATGCCATATAAAGAATGTAGTAAAGAACTACATCAAAGTAGCCTGATCCACAGCTGTCATTCCTAAAATGGGGTTGTAGAAGATAAAACCCATTCATAATCACGGTCCTTATATCTATTTCTTACTCAAAATGCTTCCCTCCTGCCACAAATTCAGTTTACAGGAGAAAGACGCAAACTGAAATAAAGAGGCTGCATGGTTTCTTTGGTTTCATGAAGGGCCCTTATGCCCTTTAGCATTTTGACGTGAAGAGATGCGCTTTTGATATCTGAACCACAAGATAATTTGTCCGAGGAGGATGGAACGTGACACAGCCCTTCTGTGCTTCGCTACGAGGTCTTCTAAGGATATGAGTGCTCTCACGTTAGTGTTAGTATAGCATCAAAAGGCACGTGTTTCTCAGGGATAGGAAATCAAATGGAAGGGAAACTACTGCTGATGGTTTGGTCAAGTTTGTCATTTTCACATTCCAATATAAATTTTTTTTTTTTGCCAGATCCTAAGGGTAACATCAAGAGGAAGATTTGTTATCTATTCCTACAGTAGATAGATGTTTAATGAGCACTTGATGATTCATCTAGAGTATAAAATTTCAGCTGAGAGCCTGGTGTTATTATTCAAGCCCATTTTGCAGTCAGACAGCTCCCACTCTTCTATAAAGTATTTTTTCAGTCTGTGAAAAACAAGGCCTCGGAGGCAAGTCAGGGGATACACAATGGCATATTGAATTTACTGGCTTTATCTTGAACAATATGGCAGAAATATTTCAGTGATGCAAGATCTAATCTATAAATAACTCAAAAACGCCGTGAAAGACTGTGCCAACAGATTGTTAAAATCCCCAGTGGTTTGAATGGGAGTTACTGGAGAGAATTCCTAAAGGGTTACAGTTTCAAGCAGAACTGAGCCAAATAAAAATAAAACCAGGGAATCTAAAATGTCACTGCGTAAAGGAATCATCTGATACTGCAAGGGAACAACACTCGGTCACTGTTAGGCATTTTACAATTTCAAATGTTTGAATTTCTTTAAAGCAATTCATTTTCCCCTCCTTTCTTTCTCCTGTCCCCTTTATTAAATGAAAGTGCATTTTAAATATACGCGCTTCAAGCCAGGAGTGGGGAAACACAGACACACTACCAAAGAGTAGCCCAAAACAAAGACGGCCAAATAAGCCGTAAGAGCATGACATTCCCTATTCTACTCCCCCATCTATTTGCTGGTCATGATTTCCTAACTTCTTCTCTTGCTCTGCTTTGCTCGGCAGCTGCTGCGAAAATCTTCACCTTAGCCAAAAGTGGAAGCTAAGAGGTTCTTTTCAGCGCGGATGCCAGCGCGGCTTTGCGGAGCCCTGCTCGGGGAGGATACAAGCCTCAGTAGCCTGTCAGTCTTGGCAGCGTGACTCCTCTCCTAAACTGGGATCTGGACTTGAGAGCACAACACAGCAGGGGCTTAGGCAGCAGTAGGCACATACCCTCTGAATGCAGCTCACTACTGAGAGAAGCTTGAGGGGAAATACATTTTTCCCCAAATTAACCCTTCCTTTGTATCAAGAAAAGCTAAATTGACAGCTTCAACTATCTAGAAGCCAAGCAAGCTGTGTTTACAATCATATAGGAGTGAATCACATCTCATCTACTTCTATTAAAAAAAAAAAAAACCACAAACACAAAAACAAGCATTAAAAGCAGCAGCTATTACATAACAGGTCAAACTTGTCACCTTCCTCTCACCAGGAGAAACAGAAACTGCCCTGAATTGAGGCCCACATTGCATTCAATTCAAATTGTACTAAGTTTAAACATTTAAGTCAAAATTCTGATGCAAAACTCGTTCCTATTAGGGGAACAGGTGAGGTCAATTAGCAGATTAGATTTTAAAAAAAAAAGTTTTAAAGAAATTCAAGAAGATGAAGCTGATTTCTGCCTCCCTGGTATCAAATTCTACCCCAAGATCCAGGTCTGTCCTGGTTCAGGTGCCATTAGAGACAGAGGCTTACTGTTGTACTCAGCCTCCTCCTTCCCGTTTCCACACACACTGTTCCTGCTGGTCTTTGAAGAAAGCTCAGTTCAGGTAGGGAAATCCTGTCCTCCTAAGATGTACTCAGACTTTCACATCAATTAAACTAATTGGCAGCAAGTACAACATGTACCTTAATCGTAAGTGCAAACACTCTGTGATGATACCAAATCCTTTCTGAAAAGGAGAGTGCTATTTTTATAGGGCTCTGAAAAATAAATATTTAAAAAGAAAATTAGGAGTTTATGTTAGAATATTTCACTGTATTACTTTCAAAGGTCAAAGAATCCACATAAATAATTTTACCGCAATAATCTTCTCTGTTTTAAAAGTATATCTTACCTTTTTTTTTTTTGTAACTATGATCCGTTCTTTTTCACCAATCTGCACCTTTAGTAAGGTCTTGCTTCAATCAGCCACTATCCCCACATATTTTCTTATATTAAATCTTAGGGTTTTAATATGCATAGGGAACCCAGTATTATTTAATGATCCTCTTTTTTATATTTTTAATTAAAAGACTGACAGCTAAAGTGAGCCGATCAATATCACCCAGACACGAGCCAATTGCGAAGTGCTATTTCAAACGTGAGAACCAGGCAGGGCTGCATCAGAAACACAAATTCAAGGAACACGAAAGATTTAATGGTCTGTCCCTGAAAGAGGCTTAAATCAGCCCCCACATGCAGCACCTGCAAAAGACCTGTCCAAGAGTCTTCCAGCCATCACTAACAATCTGGAGCAAACGAGATGCAGGAGAGGAGCACGCGGCACAAGCAGCTGCTCTGCCTGGGGCAACAGATATCCCAAGAGACCTAAGTCACTAGGGGACACTTTTCATCATTTTCCCACTGATTCGGGTTCACTGATGTTAGTAGCATTGAAAGCTCAGCAAAGTCAGGCTCTCACTGGCAATTCAAACGTCACTTTGATTTAGACCTATTTTGAGCTACACAGAATGAAGCTAGCGACGTGTCTGTGGGAGGATTCCCAACATTACTGGCATTAGAAATGCTGCGCATCATTTGTAGGAGAGACAGGTGAGGCTCCTTCAGGAGACAACGAGGGGAAGAATCAGATAACCAAAGACAGCATTAACAGCACGTTGTCCCCCTGCAAGTTAACAAAGCTGGCTCAAGACTTGTGCCAACAGACAGCCCAGAGGAACCGCACCAATGGGTGTGCTTATTCTGAAGGAATATCTAAGGAGGCTGTTAACTGAGCAACTGGGTTACAACTGAACCATCTATCCTTCCTTTTATAACTGGAGTCCTTCATACACCTGAGTCAGACAGTGTTGACTTGTTCACTTCGCATCTTTGAAAAGAAGAAGGAATTCTTTCCAGAGAGAGATCACTACACCTCAACAAAGCAACAGTCATAACTGGCTCCGTGCAGAATCTGAACGGAAGCAGAGAGTGGGAACAGTCAGTCTTCGATTACCAAGCTGGCAGGTCACACTAAATTGTACTGCTCTGGCTTCAGATATCCCTTCTGAGCCATCTAAGTTCTACCGCAGATATCTGAATCATGTGGGAAAAGTGCTCAAGTGTTTTTATTTGTTTGTTTGTTTTTATCTCTACTAATCTAAATGTATTTTCAGGAAGAGCAGTTTGTTATCAGACTAAGTCCTAAGCTGCACTTTCAAGAAGCTGGGGAGGTTTGACAGCTGAGGTTTGCTTGCTCAAATTTTGCTGGATGCTGTCATTCACTTGATAAGGACATGACATAAACTTTGATTCTCAATGTGCAATCCATAGCTTTGGGTAGGAAGGCTATGCATATTATAAAAATCTGAGTTTTCATAAATGCCAATTTTCAGATATCCAACATGTAGGGTAATTTTATTCTAATGCTGCAATATAAAAAGGAGGAGCCATTGAAGTCATTTCCCATTATGTTTTTAAAGAAAAATAGCATCCATTTTGATTTGTTTTTAAGTAGTAAATGATAGGGCGAGTGGATACGTGCACTGATGATACCACCCAGGAGGAGCCCTTTGAGAGGCTCAACTAGAGAAACGTCTGCTCCAGCCAGATCTGGCTGCCTCAGTCTCCACGATGCTCAGCCCTGTGAAGGCATTTCTGTGTGTACAAAAGCAAAACGTTGCGACAGACAGAGAGAGCAGTCAATGGAAAATGCCAGGATTGCCACTTTGATACTTGAGTCCACAAGGCTCCTCCTTATACCTTTTTTAAACATTTTTAGATGAGCAGGCTTCAGTCAGTACTGAGAGAAACAGTGCAGAAGAATGCATGACAAAGTTTTACTATATCCAAGTGGTTCACAGGACACTCCTCTCTCAATGAATATCTTCTATATTAGATGAAAACTTACAAGGATTGCTAATTGAAAGAACATTACGCACAGCATGAGCAGTTATTGCCACATCTGAGCTCTACCTTCCTCAGAGCCTATTTTTCTTACTGTGCCATTGCAAAGAGTTACTCTGAGGTAATGAAGATTAACTGAAAATGTATTTCAAATAACTTGGAGATTGTAATCTCTTCAGCTATTCCTTAGTGTAGCCAACATCAATACAAAGTTAAATCAAAACATTATCATTATTTTGAAATTATTGTATGAAAAAAAGTCATCAGAGCTCTGAACTTTCAAGAGTTTTAAAAAGAAAAGTAAGAAGGAAAATTCTTGTCATGTTTTTATTAAAATAGCAACAGCTTGCTTTGTTCTAAATAACTTGGAAAGAGAATGCCCTGAGATACTGCGTGGAAGATCCAAGCATAAAAAGGAGGAAACTTGATTATTTTAGTTCCTCTCATGCAAAAGTAATCTCTGCTGGGCAGAGAAGCAAATACCCACTTTCTGTCCCCAGTAGCCAGGATAAAGGATATGGCCATGGGAAAGCAAATGTAGCTTCAACATCCCTGACAACCATAGGGTATAGATAAAAATGTAACTACAACCTAGAGGGGAAATAGAATAAATGAGGAAAGGTTAGAGGACAGTGTGAAATCACACTGATAACCTACCTCTTTTTTTTAAAGGATTTTTGTTGGTGGTGGTTACTAGTTTTTTTGGTGTGGGAATTTTAGGTGATAATTATGCATATTCTCATTGAAATGGAAGTAAAAAAAGTTAAGTACAACTTATAGCTCGCAGTTCACAGGGGGTTTTAATATTAAAAACATGCACATATATATAAATAACAATTTTAATGATGAGACTATCATGAGCAACAATGAATAAAATCCGATTATAAATTATGTTAGGTATTCAAGGGATGTTTCCACTGTAATTAAGAGATTATGGTAGAATAAAAACAGGTTTCAGAAAGTGAGACCTTTTAAACAACGAAGTTCAAGCAATTTAGATTTGTTCTCGTTAAAAGACTCTCTTCTTCCATTGTTTGCCATTTTAAATTTAATATTTTTTCTGTCTCTGGAGTTTTGCCATTCATTTTTCTTGCAGGATCTTTATAAGCTCAGTTTCTGCAGTGGCAGTATTTCATTAGTATTTCTCCACAGAGGAACTTTTTTTTTTTTTTTGGATCGAATATTAGGAGACTACCTACTGGTGAAATATACTGGCTGTAGTACAATCTCACAATGAAAGTGTCAAATGCCCTATCACTAGAGACATTTAAAACTTGACTGTACAAAACCTAAGAGAATTTTCCATATGAACATGAACCCACATCAATGAGGGATTACAAGAGACCAAAAACCTAACAGCCCATCTTGTTTCTCTGATTTCTATATCCCATCTTGTCTGAAAAGTGTAGCCTATGTCAGTAACTTGTGTTCCTCTCCAGTCATCTTCTGTGAACAGGAGTAATTTCTTCTCCCTATTTCATATGCAGCCCCTTCCTGGTATTCATGTCTGAAAATAGAGTTTGTATATCCTCCAGGGAAAGTTTATTGCAGTGACGCAGCCACAATGAACAGAAATGTCAAGTCTTAATGACAAGAAAGCAGTTTACTCAAAAGATACTGATCTTGGTATATAGTAGTGTATGCACAGCTTAGATTATAGGAATTCAACCCTGAAGCAAAGAGGCTCTTAAAGACCCCAGAACTGTGATTGCTTGAAAAGGCCATCTATTGAGTATATGCTTCCCACTTCTTTCAGTTTTTTCAGGCTTGTATTTTCTGGGATTTTTAATTAAAAGATAATAGCAAAAGATCTTTGGTTTTAAAAATAAATTCTCATATTTGCCTGGTTTCTCCAGTAGTCTTTAACCCTTCCCTTCAAATATCTCATAACTCTCAGTGAAAGAAACCAACCTACTCAACATGAATAGTGAAATGCTATTCTCGCTTTCCTTTTCTCTTTCTTTCACAAGCACGGCAGGATGTCAGATCTGAAGAGAAATTTATGCATTTCCACCGTGGAGGGGATGGGGACAAAAATGGCCCAGAGAACTCACAACCTCTGTTCATTGTGGTCTTCAGTCCATGACACAACACAACAGAGGCGTTAGTTGGTTCATCAGTACAACGCTGCTGCTTGATAAGCCCCCCACCCCTTAAAGGGGTATAGCCACAGCCAAAGCTACTACAGCAGCACCTAGGATGACTCCGTCTCCATAATCGGATGCTACAGCCCTGGGGAGACAACTGCCTTCACCAGCCATGCTTCCTGTTCTCTCAGTCTGGGTTCTGGGGAAGAAGATGCAACTGGTCTTGAATGACGGCAGCTCCTGGGCTTCCGTCTGGAACCTGACAGGTGATCTGTGACAAGCCTGAATCTCCAGTTCACAGCATGCTCCAGCTCCTGACAAGACTGCTGTAAATCAGAGAAGATCTGCCTGATGTCCCCCTTGCCACTGAGATAATTCTCTTCACTGACCTCGAGAGATTCCAAGGAGTTATTCTCAATTGCTGATTTTTCTTTCCCTTTGGGAGAGGGAATGATCATAGTACTTGTGTTTATTTTCCTTCTTTCCTTTTATTTGCTAATTCAGTCTTCAGCAATTATTTCACCGCAATCTACAGGTATCACTGCAATAGTTGCAGCATAATGAAGCAATAACTACAACAGAATAAACCAATCCACCCCACTCCTCCACACAAAAATCCCACAAAACCAAAACAAAGACTCTTCCACACTCCTAAACCTGAGATTTTTGTCCAGAACTTGCCTTGTAACTGAAATGGGTTTTACTCAGATATCTGGCTAGCTTATAGCCTTTTAAGTATCTTATTCATCTCTGCACTTCCTATATGATAACAGAAAAAAATCAAATAGGCCTACATTCATTTCTATGGCATTTCTTTAAAGGTTAGTATTTTATCTTGCATTTTAAAAGAAATCAAAACAATATTTAGTAAAGACGAAGGCACGAAACTTTTCCAAAAAAGAAACAAGACTAGTCAAACAGTGAAGATTAAAATTGCTTCACTCCAATGCTGTAATTTAAGGCAGATCATGGTGCAGACAAAATGCCTCTATACAAGTTTATTTTCTCTGTCTCTGCCCACCTTCCCCTTGCAAGTTGTTACTTCATTTCATCGAGAAGGCTGAAATCAATATAACGAGTAGAAAAGCACGCAAATTAGAGAAGTGTGTGTCAAGTGGCAGCATAAAAAGAGCAAGTGAGAATTCTGTTCCAGCATAAAATCTCCAAAAAAAATCTTATACACCATCAACGTGGATTCATTTCCATAAGAAACAAATTGGTAGCTGATGCTGATGAAGGCTGCTGTACACTTTACTGCTAATAAGTGACACCAGGGGCCTTGTTACAAAGTATTTCTAAACATAAGAAATTCTGTAATGGGGCCCCCAAGGGCCACGTCCACAAACCGCAGACCCTCTTTGTGCTGCGTGTGCACAGTCACTTGTTTCCAAGGCAACCAACCCTGAGCACATAAGCGGCATGAGACACTTGCTGTAGAGAAGTTAAGTGAAGCCTTCTCAATATTTTCATTTTGTGATAGGGCCAACATATTAGCAAGCATTGTCTTTCCTTGATTTTGGACTACAGGATCAACCTGTATTTAGATATCACCTGTTATCATCATTAAAGAAATAATACAGCGTGTCACAACTGAGAATGGTAAAGACATAATCCTCAGTGTTTTTTCTTTTTAACAGCTAAAAAAATTTCACCCCTTTCACAGGAAAGCAGCTGCAAGAAACAAATGAGCACAACAAGCAGCTATGTCCCGTTCCAGGACCTTGAGGTAGCAGAAGAGTATCGAGGATAATTGGTTTATTCACTCTAGCCTTTGATTCTGGTCACGCTGATGATGACAATTAACACCAGCCACATTTTCTACAGTACGGTATCAGTTCTGGCCACTCATTCTGCATCGACCTCCCCATCAGCTGTCAGACAGCAACTCTTCCATTATCATCAACATATCTAAAGTAGGAGGGGGGGAAATAACCATAGACACGCCTCCAAACATCCCCAACCATTAGTCATTTCCATATTAGTTGAAGAATCATGTCATTCACTTGGAAATTTTCAGGCTTTTTGTAAATTCTGAAGTTTTTTTCAACATTAACCTCAGAAGGCTAGGAAAGGTTAGACCATCAGGATTCCATAAAAATTACAGCTATATAAGCTAAATGTAAACAAGTCCTACATCATGCTACTTAATTATTCATCCCGTAACAGACAGACCTTAACAATAACTTTTCTTGGTAGTCCCAGGTCGAGTCGGACTGCAAAAACAAAAGTTCTTTCCTGCACAAATATGCAAACCTCTTATTAGCTCACAGTTGCACATTAGCTAGCAATATACATTTCTGCTTTAACTCCTGAAGCCAAAAAAGGGATTTGGACTGCAATTCCTCTAATATTGGGTCTGAGTGTCTTGCTCAACCCATTCACAGCTAAAGTCAGCCAAACCCTCCATACCTAGGTGTCAGTTTGAACTACAGAAATCTGCTGTGCTTTAGGTGCAAATATATAAAGCATCTACAAACAACTCCTTCATTAAGCCTTTGCTTAGCACCACTGGTAGTTTAAATACTAAGCTCTGAAGAAGCTAAATAAAGATGCAGATAATTTTCAAGTTTTCTACTAAGGCTACATTTAATTAATTAGAAAAAGCACTGACTTATCCCAGAGGAAAGAGGAGAAATAACAAGGTTGACCT
>NW_009627713.1:0-338 GCF_000690535.1 Cariama cristata
GTAAACAGATAAATCAAAGGCGAACAGAGGGGGGACCTGAGCAAATATTATTTTCTCTCTCTTTCTCTCTTTTGTTCGGCAGCGCTGGTGTTGGGGGAACAAAACTGATCCCCAGCGGTCCCGGATCGGAGAGGTGTGGTCAGGGGGGGCTGCTCTGCCCAAGAGGTTGCAGCTAGTTGGTGTCTATTTCGGTTTCAAAGCTCGACCTCTCTTCAGCAAGTAGAAAAGCAAGCCCTGCCCGGGCAAAACAAATTGCTAAATTTGTCAAATTTAAGTTAGTGATTATTGCTGTAGGTGGGGAGCGTTTGCTACGGGGGGGCTCCGTGGGTGCATGCCCA
>NW_009627713.1:417-4685 GCF_000690535.1 Cariama cristata
CGTGGGCTGAGCCAAGCAGGGGATTTAATTGTGACCGACTAAAACACACCAGGTCGCTTCGGTGGACCTTCCTGACAACAAGAGCTTTTCCTTTTGTACAGGCGGTTGAGCTGAAATCAGGCGATATCAAAGTTTAAGGGCTAGGGAGGGAAGCTCTCCAGTATTTCTCTCGCCCTGCGAATTGTAAAACACAGGAATCGTTGAAAAATGAATAAACAAAGACTGAGAAAGTCATTGAGAGACAGTCTGTCTCACAGGGAAATGTCTTGGTGAGTTTCTTTTCCGAAAAGGTTTCTGCCATATTGTTAACTAACAAACTCACAACTGTGCAGTTGCTTCCCCTTTAAAATACATAGTTCCTCCTGTGAAATCAGTTCTTCAACAATTGATTTCAACAGATGTTTGTAAAATGAAAATGTTTTCATACTCCAAAGAGACAAACTTAACAGCAAAGGAACTGGGTAAGCTGTGAGAAAGCAATACACTTTTGTGGGTAAAAAGGCTTGCCTTTTTTTTTTTTACTGTATTTACTGGCATTTTATTAAGTAATCTGTCTTTGTAAAAGGTATGTTTCTCCCTAAACTGTTGAATTATTTTAATTTTAAAATATCTGTTCCTTTTGTTCGTAACTACCTTCATACCAAATCCAGCCCTAAAATATAACTTGTGTGTGTGAACTAGAATTTTACATTATGCAAGAAAAAGGATATTAGCTATTTTTAAAAATAAACTAAACTTCCTTTGTATCTATTCTTGGGCTTGGGAGTTGGTTGTGATTTGGATATTTTCTCCATATATGTATGCATATATGTGCGTAGCCCCCCACGCACAAATATTGAACCCAAGCTATGAACGCTGGATCTGGGTACTAATGGGTGGGGACTTGGAGCAGTGGATCTCTGGCAGTGTTTTTGGAGATGGGAGAGAAGGGCAGTGGGCTGTGAAATCACACATTCCTGTCCAATGGAGCTGAAATAATGGTATTGTTCTCTGGAAAAGGGGTTGCTTTTCTCTTCTCCATTCTTCCCCTGATCTGCAGGGACCTGATTGTGCAGTTAATCAGCAAAAAAGCGTTTGATGTAAGGCAGGGCGTGAATTCAAAAGGGCCAGGGGGGATTCAAGAGGGATTCTTCTGTCTGTTAGAAAATGTTTTTCTGATTTCAAAATGGTAGGCATTTGAAAAGCTGCACTGGTCTCTCTTCAGAGATCTGAGTTTGTAGTAGGTACCAGCACTAATTATATCGCTTCCTTTGTGGGTCTGACACTTTACTGCTGGAAAAAAAGTAGATATCTTACAGCAAAAAGAAAGATGTCCTTCCTGGAGCAAAGGTGAGCCCCTATATCCCTGCAGTTAATTCCTTCAGCTTGCTATCAGTCGCCAGACAGTCTCCTTATGACTGCCTTGCTAAATGTTTAGCATTGCATGTTTCAGAATAAAATAAAGCCCATGGGGAGCAGGTAAGAACTAAGTTGGTTTTGTAGCTCTTTTTGGTGACCTGTGTCCTGAGCATGACATCCACCTCCCCGAAACTTTAAACGTAGAAGCTTTCCTGTCCCACACTGACACGTTCGTAAATCCTTCCTTGCCAGCCTTGTCTTGAATGCCAAGAATATTTGAAGCATGTTTCTTATTTCAGTGTGGTCATTTCCCAAACTTTTTAACAAAATGCTCTCTGCCGATTTCTGCTGTTGTATGTATACAACATCCTGGTATCTTTCCTATGCACAGCGTCTATACATATGTAAATATGTAAATTCATTGCTATCCCTTTACTTAATATATTATTATAGCTACACAGGAAATGACACATCCTAGAGAAAGGCAACTGACTTGGATGTTTACGTGAAAAATGTGTAACTTTACAGCAAGCTCCGAACGGGTTTGTCAGTTTAATTTTGGCCAAACTGCAAATAAAGTTAATGAAAGGTGCCCATCGCCCATCCATGGTCCCCAGCCCCAGTTCTGTCGCTGTGTACCCCTTTCCACGGGGCTCCTTTCTGCTCTGCAAAAGGAGGATTGCTCTGCTGTAATGCCGGATTGATTGATTTAATTTTTGTGTTTCAGGGCTGGGGGACATTGGGGAATTCTTTGGATTTATTTATTTTTTTTTTTTTTTGGTGGTGTTTTGCTGCAAATGTGCAGTTGTGCTTTCCCCTCCCCTTGGAAAGGAAGGCTGAGAAAAGACATTTGTTCTGCTGTTAGTTTGCTTTAAAGAAGGGCTCCTTGCAAACGTCCAATGCTGGAGAAGAATGGCGTTTTTATCATTTTTAAACATCAAGGAGGGGAGGGAGAAAAGCTGATTTTTTTTTTCTCCTCCAGATCTTGGGGTGTTTTTGCAGTGTAACTCAATCTGATGTCACTGGGGGTGGAGTCTCCGCTGCGTTTGCTTAAACTGGAGCTGCCTCAGTTCAAGGCCTTGTGGCTGAAAGTTCTTAAATCTGTGGCAGACAGGCATGACTATTCCTTAATGAGACCCCTGCTGCAATAACGCGTTTTTTATTTTAATCAGCTTCTTAATGCTATTAATTACGATTTCTTTCATAACACTCTTCCCATCTGCAAGGTTAACGTAGTCCCACACGAACAGCACAGTAACACGCTTCACCGTTATCGTCTGTGTGAAAACACATGTACAAACTCATATAAAACCTTCTTAATTAGGTCTTGAACATACATATGCTTTGTGAATGTGGGTGACAGACAGAAACAAAGAGAAGAGGGCAAGAAAAATTTCACAGAAGTTTCCAAAGATATTTACAGAGACTGTTATAAATTAACTTTAAAATCCATCCTTTTGGAAGATTGCTACATTTAGGAAGGGTAGATTTGATTTTTGTGTTTTGTCTTTTATGCCCAGCTTCCTAGCTGCAAACATTTGCTCCTGTGGACAAAATTATAAAGCTGGGTTCAAAACGAATTGATAAAACTCTATGGGAGACGGGAACAAACAGATTCATAAAATGTTCACAGGGCAGCATGGACTACTAATGTTTAAACTTAAACAGATTGGACTTTTGGTTTGCCTCAACTTCAAAAAAATCACTACCACTCCTTCAGAGAGGCTGGAAATCAAAGTCACCTCTAAGCTCATCTAAAATCATAATTCTATTCTCATTTAGCAGGGCTACCATGACTTTTCTTTTTTTAACAGAGAAACTTGAAAAATGAAGTGGACCCTTTGTTCAAACACCGATTTGAATGATCCTAAAACTTGCCCCTAAAATATGTGAGATTTCACCATCCCTATATTTTTACCCAAGCAGTTTACAAAAAAAGTTTTTTTTGAATGGGATTTGATTCGGACACATAAGAATAAAACAGTTTAAAATTACTCTATGTATGTGTCTCTCTATCCACATGTATGTGTCTACATATCACTGAAATTCTAATTGTTCTTTCTTTTTTCCCAGATTCTTCTAGTTTTTCAAAAAATGCAGCTTGTTAAAGGATTTTAAAAATGAAAAAAATAGAAACAAAAGCACTATTCACAACAAAAAGGCATCCCCTGAAACGTTTTAGTAATTTAAAAGCTGTCAGAAACGATTTCTAAAAGTTTAAGACGCACCCAAACTCACCCCCCCGCACCATATCTTTATTTAGATGGAACAATCGTTTTAATGTGATAAAAATACAATATTTTCTTAAGGATATTTTCCTATCTGCAGGATTGAAAATAAGAAAGGCAGAGAAATGTCCTCGTTCCTTTCACTAAAAATAAATAATCATTTCTTAGCTAGTAGATGGCCAAAAATACCTTACATGTTTCCATAAACATATCCAATCGATAGCTTCAAAAGTGATTGAATGTAACCAAAATGCAGTCAGCCCAAAGAGCTCAAATCTCTGCTGATCAAACCTCTACAAAGCAGGCTCTTGTGCTCGGTTTGACAGTGTCCGAGAGGGAGGGGAACATGAATGAGAAAAACAGTCACTAAATGCAAGTTATGAATGAGGGATTGGATGGGAGGGAAAAAAAAAAAAGAAAGGGATAAAAAAGAGGAGAGACACAGCTAATGCAAAAATCAGTTTAATTCCATTGGTTTTACATTGATGTGATTTTTCCCTCGGATCCCACCGCGTCTGCGGACTCGTAGTTAAAAACCTCTCTAGCCCAAACCCCAATAAACATCCTCGCTACAGGAAAGAGGGGCATTGTGCTTGTTGGCTCACATTTTCTTCTCTTCCCCCCCCTTTACTCGTCCCCCATCTCTCCCCCCTCCCTCTTTTGTAAATCAGAATGAGGAGGTTTTATAGTGAGTCTAATTCT
>NW_009627714.1:0-1118 GCF_000690535.1 Cariama cristata
AAGGCGGCCGTGGAGGGGGATGGGGGGAACAAGTTCGTTCTCAGCCGGTTTAATTGCGCTGCGCGGGGTCCTCAGCTCCCCTGGGAAAACGGTTCGTGGGTGGGGAGGGCAGGGGCCAGGTTGAAAACTCCTGAGAGCAAAGGGTGAAGTGGAAAATCACGCCGTGTTGGAGGTCACGGGGAAGGCCTGGAGGGGCTGCTCTGCCTGCTGCCTCCCCCCTCCAAGAGACCCCGGGGTGACCGCTCTCCCCTCTGCTTGCTGGAGCTGGGTGTTCCACCCACACCCGTGGGGACCCCACGAGTGCCTGTGCTTGGGAAAGGGGTGAGACAGCCCAGGGAATGCTTTTGCATATAATAAAGGACCAGCTGGCCCGCTGAACCCACCCTGTGCCGCTGGGTGCTCGTAGCGCGCCGGTAGGCAGCACCCAGGGAACAGGGTGGGGGTCTTTGGGCCAGAAACCCAGCAAAGCGAGGAGCAAAAGTCAGCCTGGGCTTGGGATGCTCACGCTCAGCCTCCTCCATCTCCCAGGGCACTGCATGGACCCACCCGGAGAGGAGAGGTGCTGGGGGACCCCTCTTCCCTCTCCCAGGGGGATGTTGCTAGCCAAGACACACGGAAAACTGGGAGGCAGTGGGAGAGTCGTTGTATGACGAGGGCTGCCACGGAGAGCGACGGCCGGGGTCCCTCCTGGCTTTAAATCCTGTGGGGAAGTATAAATAGCAGTGAAATAAAAAGCCGTTCCTACAGGAGCAGATGGATTTAGCCGAGTTGGGAGAGAGAGAGATCTATACATACAAACCTCTGTGTGTGTGCGTGTGCTCAGAGACACCATCCCCACTAAAGCCCCAGATCACACGTGGGACCGGGAAGGGACTTTGTCCTCCTTGTCGCTTGCCAGAGAACACTCAGGGGATGTGACGGCAGGCCTGGGGCTCTGGGGGATTGGGAAACTGTAATAATAGCTTATTTATTTGTTGTTATCGCTTTTTCATTTAATAGCTTGTTTGGTTTATTTTTAAACATAATGGTGTTGAAATGCGTTTGGAGTGGGAGCAGGGCACTGGGCGTCCCCTGAGTCGATGCAAATGCAGAGGAGGAAAACTCAGGGAGGGAAAGGG
>NW_009627714.1:1245-1551 GCF_000690535.1 Cariama cristata
ACCTCCGAAAGCCACTGAGAGGGTGCTCCGAAACCAGCCCCGGGGCGATGCTGGGGTACCTGCGCCTTCGGACCCAGCTGCACAGCCCTGGAGAAGAGCGGCACGACTCTCAAAAAGGCAAATCCCGTGCATCCCAAGTGGTTTAGAAGCACTGTTTTTATATTGGTTTAGTTATTTCAACAATAAATTTTCCAGAAAACAGCTGAAACGATGCAAACGCCGACGTGGACGTGTGGAGGCAGAATCAAAGCGGGGCCGTTTATTCCCCTTCCCTGGGGCTGAACATCTCTCGGTGGGAGAAACCTT
>NW_009627714.1:1635-3156 GCF_000690535.1 Cariama cristata
GGCCCCGCGGGCTGTGCCCACGGCAGGCGTTGGGGTTCGCACCCTGGTCCCGTATGCTGCTGGGCTGGGCTGAACCGGGTGTCCCCACCGCCAGCTGCGTGGGACCCAGACCCAGCACCCTTCGGACGAGCTTCTCCAGCCGCTCCATCGCCCTGATGGGCTTTGCCGGGTGCCTTGACCCGACCCGGCTGCTTTGCTCCAACACGGCCCCTTTTGCCGGCAGAGCGGCGGCGACGGCAAACTGGCAGCGAGGTAGGGAAGGGGAGCGAAGGAATTCTCCAACCGCCTCCAGCACCTCGTGGGTGCCAGACCCAGCACCCTTCGGACGAGCTTCTCCAGCCGCTCCATCGCCCTGATGGGCTTTGCCGGGTGCCTTGACCCGACCCGGCTGCTTTGCTCCAACACGGCCCCTTTTGCCGGCAGAGCGGCGGCGACGGCAAACTGGCAGCGAGGTAGGGAAGGGGAGCGAAGGAATTCTCCAACCGCCTCCAGCACCTCGTGGGTGACCGGCTTTGTGACCAAAAGCAATAGAAGGGTGTAACAAGGCCAGGGTCTGCTGTCAGCTTCCCCCGGCTCACAGCCCAGCCCGGCAAAGCTCCACAGGGATGCTGCAAACCAGCAAGGGACACCCGTACAAAACCTCGGTGCCCAGACGGAAAACAGCTTACGTGAGCCCAGGAGAAGTCCGGCCTCGCAAGGACAACTCCACACCAATGCTTTCGCAATAAATTCGACAGCGGCTTCTTTCTAGCAGGCTTTTGGTAGGCGTCTGACCCAACTCCAGTCAATCTAACATCGTTACACCGCAGTTAATGTCAGTTGGAAAGCGCTTTTATAGCTGAAACACTGCCGTACTTAATGTAAACACCGAGGTTATGAGGATCCTTGCGTTGACACGGGGGGGTTGTACTGATTAGCTTAAATCACTGTCATGTGGTATGAGTTAGAAGGATGTAAAAAGCAGCGTCTGAGGCCTTGACTGCGCTGCGGAGCGGGGCTCATCGGGGAGGAAGGAGGCGACAGGGCTCCTGCCACCGCTGCGCCCGCGGGGACCCGGGGTAGGTGATAAACTGGGGGGTTTTGCAGGGGGACAGGGATGGTTTTGGTACGCCTTTAATAAAGAGCGCACAGAGACACCCGCGCCGGGACCCCGGCGCTCCCGTACAGGGACCCCAGGAGCTCCGGCACAGCAAAGACCCCCCAGGCTGGGGAGGTCCCGCGGGTGATGCCGGCAAGTCCTGCAGAGCATCCCGGTGGGATCCTCATCCCGTGGCACGTGGGTCTCACCAGTCACCTCGCGGCAGGGGACGGGGACGTGGCTTCTGCCCAGGTGTGCCCAAGGTCACCAAGAAAAACCATTGCAAAGCACAAGTATGGTGCCCCGGGACTGTGGCCACCTCCCTGAGGGACCAGTAGCCCCGTCCCTCCACCCAGGGAGTGTTCTACATGGAAGGAAAACTCCCCCAGCACAAGCAGGGTCTTTGGGCCCCTCGGGTGGGCTCTGGCAGGTGACGGACGGCA
>NW_009627715.1:0-10378 GCF_000690535.1 Cariama cristata
AGGGGGGCGGTGGGGTCCCTCCCCGCAGGTCAGTCTGGTGGCCGTGGTGCAGGTCTGTCAGAGGTGCTCGGGCGGTGGCTTACACTGGGTCATCCCGTCCGCACAGCGTGGTAACAGCGTTTCCACCTCAAACTGTATGTGCCAGCTGTCCCGCAGCTGTCAGCCAGGGGAAAAGGCAGCTCCCTGGATCATCTCAGTCAGCAGCTGTCACTGATCCCTGAGCAGCTCCCACAAGGGCTGGGGCAATGCAATAGTTTCACAAGTACACTGTTCGGTGTTACACCCCGCTCGATCTGTCCAAAGCCATCAGGGACAGTTGGTTCTGGGTTCATACCTCAACTTACTGATGTTATTTAGCAAATGCTGTACAACTTCATCGTGTTTATGCATAAGTTCCTTCCTGTCTTTTCCCTCCAACAGTTTCACTTGGGGTCTGGTAGGTGTCTTCATGCCTGCTCCTCTGGGCAGTGAGCCGGTGGTCCCAGGGCGACACAGCATAGCGGGGGCTGGTTTGGCCTGGCCTGCATCCCTTTAGAAGACAGTCAAGAATGAAGGTGTGAACGAGAGGGTGGAAATGTGCGGCAATTGCTCCTGCTTTGGCTGATCAGTTACCAGCTGCAAAAGGACCGAAATCAGCATTCTTACCTGCTTAATGTGTGGGGAAGAATCTCGACTCTGAACCTCTCTAGAGGTGTCTGTTCTGAAACATTTGTAGGTTTCAGACTTCCCTATGTCCTTCACTTGCTTGTGCAAGAAACGTAGGTCATAAAGGCTAGATCTCACTTGACTTTGGGGCAGCAATGTGTCTTATCTGCAGCAATAATACTTGAGGGCGCCTCAGGGACGGGGAGCAGGGCTCTGCCATGCCATGCCAGCATGCCTGGCATTGCGGGCTTCCCCCTGTGCCCTGTCTGTCGAGGCGTTCACACCAAGCTCATTGCTCAAGCATGCGAGGGCTTTGGGATCAGTTGCAGCAGCAGCCCTGGCAGTTAGCTGTCTGCTGGGGAGCTGTAATTAGCTGCAGAGCTAAAGCATTTGGTACGTACGCTTGAAGTGGAGGCTCGGAAACGCAGTCCTTGATTGTTCACCACACGTGTAATTACTGCAGAGTAAACTTGGGAGGTCAGAAGGGGATCCCTTGAGAGTTAGTGGCAGGAGCAGTGATTCTGTAACGGGACTGAAGTGCTTGGATGTTGAGTGTGTTTTGTGTCCTTTATTGGCACACAGCTGCCTCAATTTTCTGACAGAAAAAAATTTTGTCTATTGTTGTTTTCTGACAGGAAAACATTTAGGTGAAAATAAGGGTTTGCTGAAATTAATATCACTTTTAACTGTACTTTGATTATGTTTATTTGAAAGCAGAGGGTAAAAATTACGTCGGTTTTGCTGTTGGAATTGCTTCGTCTTTTCTAGGACAAGAAAGAAGAGAAAGAAAGCGGATGAGAAGGGTGAAAGAGGAAAACACTTTAATGCTTATAAAAATCTGTTTAGTTTTAGCATAAGGCACGAAAACTAGAAGACAATATCACATGAATGTGGTGGGTTTGGTTGTGGGTTGGGTTTTTTTGTTTGGTTTAGTTTGTTTTTTTCAAATTACTAATTTAAAACAGTCCAGTTTTGATTCTAAATTGTTGTGGTCATTTTTCAGCATTAAAAAACAGCTTATGAGGGAAGTTGTTACTTTGGTCTGCTCTAATGTGTTTTGGATTTTGCTTTGGTATGTTTTGTAATATAAAAACATGCCACAGGGGCTGCTTCTGAGTTTGGCAAAGGATTTAGTGATTCAGTTCATGTCAGGTGTACTTGAGAAAGTAAGGCTATTCAGCTGTTACCTCAGTCACTTGGAACTGGTTTCCTTAGGGTAGAAAATATACTAGGCTGGTTACAAGCTAAATGATCCAAAAGTTTTGTTCTCAGCTCTATTTTCTATAAACCTGCCCTTGTTCAGTGGTGAGTGGACATTTATCGTGGATTTGACATGTGTAGACCAGTCATTGATTGTCAAGTAATTAGGTGATGACAGGCTAATAACTTACCTATGCATGGAAACCTTTTTTAAGAGAGAGAGAGAGAACTTACTTTGTTCTGCTCCTCTTAAGGCAGATTCTGTCACCCTCTTCAGAAGAGTGGATTTCTTTAGATTAATTTCCTCTACACACAGCACAAGCTGCACTAAAAAGGCACATCAGTACTGGAATAAGAATATCCACATCTAGGATTTGTACTGATATAAAATATATGTGTTTAAATTTATGCCTTAGATCGCAATGGGAAACAGTGTGATTTCTTAGGGTAAGTAAAATCCAATTTTATGATATGATGGAATTAGGGAGCATGAAGAAATTAGGCAGGATGTGTTTCTAGTGCCTGAAACTGGAATCTCAGAGGTCTGTGTTCTATTTCTGGTTTTGCTGCAGCTTTGTTACGTGTCTGTAAGAAAATCATTTGCATAGGATAAACAGTACTTTGTCACCTTGTGATATTTGGGATTTGTAAAGGGGAGTTGGATACAGGAGTAAAAGGTGAACTATTGTATACTTATGCTATACTATAGAGTATTGTTCTGAAAACACGGTAAGTAACATGAGTGCTGAGTAGAAGCTGGCCTTTATATTAAAATGCTCACTGCTAGGAAACCTAGAGCAAAGAGAGTGATATAGAAGAGATGGCCCCAACATGGGATGGTTGAGGAACAGACATGGCATGCTCTGTGAAAGAACATGTAAGGTTATCTCCTCTGCAGAGCTTGCCTTGGAGCTCATAAAGCTCTGGTCCGATCCAAAAATCACTGCAGTAGATTCCCCCATCCTCCTGGTTCTAATGAATTCTGGTGCAGACCCTAAGTGGTTGGAATGGTCCTGACTCATTGTATTGTGATGTTGTTTGAGCTCCATAAGTGTTAGCATAAAGAGTGTATCAGAAAATGAAGTTGATTGTTGCTATTTCCTCACATCATGAATGTACAGCTTCTTTGTCTGAATGAGTCAAAGATGAATGAGCATCTCTAATTCAGTCTGCTTTCACTGACCAGCATAAGGAAATCACCATCTGACTAAAGAAAAAAATTAAGGCTCTCATTCCTCCTTTGGTATACTTATGCTCTCTACTTGCAAATGGAGTCCAACAAAAACATGGTAGTTTAAATCTTTGGCTGTGAAATCACCTTAGTTTCCTAAGATCAGTATATAGGGTCTGGGGAGGGTTATGTTTATGCTTGTGAATGGCTTTTTTTTTTTTCAGATGAATTTTAAGTGCGTGAAGGTTATCTTTTATTATCTTATCCCCCTTATGCTGTGTATTCACTAATGACTTTTGTCTTGGATCATGAAGGGTGTGATCTATTTTGGGCATCTGCTAACTGTGACTGTTAGGCGAAAGCCAGCGAGAGGTATCTGCAAAAGTAATGAGAGTGGAAGGCAGTATAAGATAATGTGAAGTGATAGACATGCGAAACACCAGGACATCAGAGGTATGGCTGGAGGGTCTGAATGCTTTGGAACAGTTTTGTGTTCAGTCTTCAAAAACAAGGCTCTAGACTGACTTGGATGCTTGAATGGTTCCTTGGTATTGAGAGTAAGCTTGCAAGTCTGACCTTTGCAGAACAAGGGTATCAGTAAGATCAGCAAAAGGGATGAGAATTTTCTCATTATTTTTGAGATAACATTGCATGGATTCTATGCATCTGCAGAAGTAGTTATGTTCTTTGGAGGATGCTGGGAAATGAGTAAACTTGTCAGTCAAACATAAAGTGGCTATGTTCCCAGAGGCATCTTGGGTGGGTTCCCCATTCTCAGAGCAATGTTTTTAACTTGCTCTTCTGAATGGCAAACTCTCTATCTCTTAGAACAATGGTTTTCTTTTAGGTGTGTTTGCATTAATGTTATTTATAACCATGTACCTTGAATTCTGATGAAGGGAGTAGTCAGCCTTGAGGGATTTACAATCTTTGGGCAAGTCTCAGCAGTACCTCTTAATACATGGGCATTTTCCCCGTACTTTTGCATGTGTTCAGAACTTAATCTTGCAATTCAGGATGAGCAAAAGGTTTAAGGTTTTCAGCAAGGCTTGGCTTTGTCCTTTGTTTGCTTTTCTGAAGTCTGTGGGTGTTGAACTAGGTT
The DNA here is from genome assembly GCF_000690535.1 of Cariama cristata. Taxonomy (NCBI): domain Eukaryota; kingdom Metazoa; phylum Chordata; class Aves; order Cariamiformes; family Cariamidae; genus Cariama; species Cariama cristata. The sequence goes on from NW_009627715.1 coordinate 4,119, forward strand.
TTGCACCAACACTTCAGAAAATACCGCTTTGAAAAATTACAGGCAACATTATATAAACTTAGTATGGAGCCAATAGCTCAGACATGTCCTCACTCTTGTAAATGCCACTAAAGCGTTTATTGACTGTAGTTTCAAGCCCTGAGCGATACTGGACAATAAGCTTTCTCTGAGATTATGAAAGGTTGCTTGAGGAATACAATAATTTGCTTACGAGGCAAAATTTGTGTTGTTTATTTTCCCTGAGAGGAAAGAGAGGCATTTTTGTCCCAGGCATGAACGTGGCTTTGGGAAGGGAGTTAATGAGCAAAGTAGCAGAACATTTCACCTGGCTTCATCTTGAAAAACTCTGAAAATATAGGCGACGTAAGGAGCAGCCAGAAAATGTCTGAGAAAGTATGGGGATGGAAAGCGGAAGTGGAAAAAAACCAACCCACATTGTAATGCATCTAGTCGAGGGTCACCAATGCAAGTGTTGATTTCTACAGTATACTTTAATAGTGCTATGGTTATTCCTTGCTTCAGTGTCACAACCTGTGTGGTTTCTATCATTTGCCTTGGGTAGCTCAATAAGAGATGTCATTGCTAGAGCACAGTTATACAGGAAGGCGTGGGAGGCATATCTGTCTCCATTGCAGAGTTTTGAAACTGGGGTTTTAACAGATCTGTTAATGAAAATGCAGTAGGCCTCAGAGAGCCTTCAAGAGAGCCATCACATCTGCAGTGGAGACCTCCAGCAAGACTGCTCTTGAGGGCATGAAAGCTATTGCCAGGGTTACCTTGCACCTCCCTCTCCTCCATGAGGTGCCTGCAAGTGTCTGTCCTGCAGTGGAAATGGTAACTTCTTCTGAAATGTGACAGAAATGGATGCGTTTTGGTCATCTGACAGATGCATGTCAGTCATGTAACATCACAATATGCATACTATCCCACGAAGCGGGTAGATATACACCCTTCGAGAAGGAGAGGATGCAGTTTTGATGTACACCTGAAATATTTCCCATCATCTGATAACAGCGTGAAAGCTGTGGGTCCCTTGGGGAAAGGGAGTGAGGCTTTCTGGAATAATGCATGTGCTCTTTATCTTCTCCCCCATCTTGGAGGAAAAAAAAGAGCATGCTGAAGGCTGGGTGTGAGCCATTAGAAGCTCCCCACCTAAGGAGTACGTTGTAAAAGGGAAAGGAGTGAAGGGAAATGAATGGTCACAAAGTTCTCCTGGATCTCCTTGTGCTGTGGAAATGGCAATCCAAAAGGATGTACCACACAGAGATGTGAAGTATATGATGAGAGCCATCACGGAATTGCACAAAATTGTGTCACTAGAGGATGGAAGCAGGTACCGCTTCTCAACCTGTGTTGTATAATTGGTGCTGAGCACCTAATAGAGAGACATTTGATTTTGTTGATACCCTTTTACTTATTGCTACTGTATTTTGAAAGAGTGAATGTTATTCCCAACTAATATCAGTGTAAGTGTTGATGGAGTAGCTCTTCTGCTTGAAATAAAGCAGTCAAATAGTTTTTGTCCTAATGTGTAGGTTTTGCTGACATCAGCCAAAAAACATATGCACTAAGAGACTATTTCTGTTCCTTTGAAGCAATAAAGGAGCATATTTAGAAAGGAATTGAGTTGATACTTGACATGCCTCCCGTGTGTTAGAAGCTGATGGTTTATAAAAAGGGACGGCGAAAACAAAGCAGCCAGTCTTTTTTCTGAGGTGAGTGCATGACAAAAGCTGGATGTATTTTGACAAGTTGTTATATTTTTACAATGTATTTGCTACTTATGTTATATGCTTTTGTTAGAGAAAAATCTTTAAAAATATGTGCATTTCAACTTGGCAGGAACCCTGCAATTGCTTGTTGGTACTTTGTTCTGTTTTATAAGTCTACCAATTTATCGAAATAGATGGATCTTCTTGTAACATTGAATTGAGCTTATTTCTAAAGGATCAAAATAGAGCTTTGTTTGCTTGTGAAATATGCTTCACAGTGTGTCACAGTCAAATCCCAAAGGCTGCTATTTAAAAACATGCAGGAGCTGTGTAGAAATACAGAACCTGGAAGTCCCCAGCAGCAGCATCTGGGATTCATAAGAAAATATACATTACATTGAGAAGTACAGATATGCTGCTAAAGCCTAGAAAGGTGTGAAAGTAACTATATGGCTCAATATAGTTAGATTTTTATTGTGATACTAGAGGCCTTACAGCTATTTTACACTTTCTGATCTAAATAGTGGATGTTGTTTGGGCCATTGGGGATAGTGCTAGTGTTCATCTGCACAGGGAACACCAAACACATTGTAAACTGGTTGGCTGGTTACTGTGTTAAAATCCATTCTGTTAACATAACTTATGTTGCTGCATGGTGTATCCTGAGGAATAACGTGATCTCTGACCGTCTTCTCTTCCACAAGTAGCACAACATAATGTACTTACAGATGCTCAAATGCACCAATGTGAGGCTTGTCTTTCCAGACCTCACAGAGCTTATCAACTTAAAATGTGTTCAGGAAACAAATTTCACAGTTACACAGAGTAATGCACGCAACAAATGCTGCTCACGTTTTTCTCATTTGAAACATCTAGAGTATGATGAAAGATGTGCTGAAAACTCTGTGGATGGAATCACAATGCCTTTTTGCAGCAGTAGTTCAGATTTCCATTTGCTGTCCTGCGTGTGTCCTTCAGAAACACTGCCTCATGTGAGAAAAAGGAAGCTCTGCCTTGTGGTCTCCTTAGTTCGTTAATGAAGAAACCTGTAATGCTGATTCTCATGCTAGCTCTCTTTAGTGTAGTGTGGATGCTTTATGGTCCATTAATGTCCATACCACAAATGTGTTTTACTGATTCTTTGCCTGTTGGAAGATTGTAATCAGTATCATTCTTTCTTAATATTCTAGTTGCATTATCTTTGTGCATCAATGAAAAGTCCAAGTATGGATTTGTTCAAGCAACAGAAGGTGGAGGATGTTTACGAAATCGGGGAAGAGCTAGGAAGGTAAGTTTGTACTGATGACAGCACACTATTCTAAAAGCTGACACATGGGCATATTTGCCACATCTTAAAACAAGGACTCTGAATGATAGCCTAAATCAATTGCAATATAGAACAATAGAAACGCATCCCTTTACAAAAACTGCACTTGGGATTTTTTTTGATATTTTTTTTTTTTTCAGTTTAAGTGTCCGAACTATTTTTCCTGCTTCTTTTCTTACAACTAGGACAACAAAAGGTATGTTTACATTGTCTTTTGTAGATAGATGTCACCTGTATCTATGCTTTAGGCTGAGTTCACCTGTCCGTTCTCTGAACCAGCTAGGAAACAGGAACCCATGGTGCCATTGTCATAGACACAGCACTTCACTTTGGCTTGTTGTTTTGAACAGTGCTGCACAGCACTGTTGTTTTCAGCTGGCTCTGAGCACAGACAGAACACGTTCGTATCTGCCAGCAAAACACAGTGTATGTATTTCTGAAAAGATTTACCTGTCAAAATTTCAGCTGGACCAGTTAATACATGTATATAGCTTTTAGGTATTAATTATAGCTGCAGTTAATGGGCTATTACCATGCTTAACCATAAGCACCTGCTTAAACACTCTGCTAGGCTTGTGAGCTGGATGACACAGGGCTCCCCCAGTCACTTAGCAACATACAGCGCTCTGTGTGAGGATAGCTGGTTTCCATTCAGTGTCCAACCCTCCAATGATTTTCTTTTTAATATGCAAATAGCTAAATTAGGGTTATAAACATGTTGGCTTCTTTCCCAACGTCTGGCAGTTGGTTTTGATAAATGATTCTGTATGTGCAATTACTCTTTTTCAAGGGCCAATAATTTAGTTTGATTAAAACACTTCAGTTGAAGCTGTTTCCCTGCCAAATCTTATTTTTTTCACTCCCAGCTATTTAATCTTTAGAGTTGTTGAGAAGATTTCTTTTAAGGGAAGATGGTCGTTTGGGTTTTTTTGTTTTGTTTTGTTTTGTTTTTACATCCCCTTGCCTCTCAGGAAGGCCTCAACTATTAAATTTTCTGTAACTGCTTACTTTTAAGTATTGACTGGTCCTGAGAACATGAGCCTGAAAGTGAAAATCTGACAACAGTGTGCAGTAAAGAAGTTCAATGTGTATATGCAGGATGTAAAGATGTGGTTTTTATAACCCAGGAGGCCCTAGTGTATGCTGTAACAGTTAAACTGCTAAAATGAGAAACTGGAAACTGATTAACATATTTTTACTTTGGTTCCTGAATTGGATTTGGAAATCCAATGTCTTTTGAGATAATGATCCTCACTCTCTTTGAAGCTGGTGGTTATTAGGCCTTCTGAAGGGAGAAGTGTAGTTGAGACAACCTGGTAAAGGCTGTCCCTTGCTGTTTGAATCTGCCTGAGAGGCCTCAGGCTGATAAAGGCTTGCGTGATCACAGCAGCCCTCCTCCTTTCCTAGCTGCATGTCGTAGAAACATAGCTGGTCCCAGGGTTATGCTGTGGAGCTGGTACTCACTACATGTCAGGTGATGGGCTGGGTTTTGTGGAGACTACACTCAGACATGGAATCTGAAATTCTTGCCTTTTTTAAGGGGTGTATTCTCTGCAAGAAAGACCTTTTTTCGATCATCCAGAAGGAGGAGTATGTGTATACATGAGCAGGTGCCATCCTCACGTGACAAAGGGGTATTAAACTCCACTATAAAACCATGTTTTAGTTCCCAGCGTTTTGCACATAATACTTCTTGTAGATGAGAAATCCAAGTCTGCTTGGTACTGAGGTCTGTACAAGGCAAAAATGTTCCTTGAAAGACCTGAAGGAAATAGGCAAATTGTAACAAGCAGACCTCTGCTGCAGCAAGATTTGAATTAGCTCCCTTACCCTAAATGCGTTCAAGTTGTATACTTTACACATGCACATGAATATAATGTCACACTGTCTTTGTCAGTGTATTTGCACTTTCAGATTTTGTGAGGAGCTCTGCAGACCTCTTGTTTCAACTGTATGTGATATGTGGAGTGTCACTGGGTTATCATGCCTCTATATCTGCACAGTAACTACTGACAGGGATGAGTGACAAATGGTATCTTGCTTTGTTAGAAGAAAAATAACTAAAGAGATTGTGGTGACTGAAACGCAAGCATCTTTTCCAATGCTGACTGATGCCCTTAGAACCTGTAGGTGTCTTATATCAGTTCAGTATGTTTGCAACAAGCTGTTAGTTGCTGACAGGTATAGGCAGGTAAAAGGATTAATTTATTATTATTCTGGCAACAGAAGTCACTTATAAAACAAAGATTTTCAAACAACGTCTGTGAAGAGTCTGTCCTGTTTGTGTCCTCCTAACTGAGTTTGTGATTTCTTGAGAGCAAAAGTAGTAATTAAGACAGGCCTAATGCTTGTTCTAGCTTGAATTCAGTTGTAAGTTAAAATACATGATCTCACCGACAGAGCCAGCACCTCTTTATCTGAAAGTCTTTGCACAGCATGTAGGAAAGGAGGCTCCTATTATATACTGCAAATGCTTCTTTGCAAGGCTTAGATATATCTGGTCTGGTGATGAAATTAGACCCTTCCTGTCATTGTGCAGCACTGAAGGTAGCTGCAGCAAAGGCTCTTCAGATCCAGCTGTATAAAACACTGCAAATGGCCCATTTGTGGACTCCTCAGCCGGATCATTCTCACAGTCACTGCTGAGCTGGAAGCAACTCAGAGGATGCTGGAAATGCAGTTGTCTCCTATGCCAAGGCAATGGCGTGAGAGAAAACTCTTTGCAGAAAGAGAGAGCGGGTTTTCCATAGCTGCAGCTGTGTGCTGTAACTAGCTGCCTAGCTCCAACATTCCCTTAATCTTTCAAATATTAATCTTAGGTTTATACCTCTGCTCAGCTTCTCCAAAGGGTACATACAGGGAACAGCAAGTCAGGCATGTGGCATTAGAGAAAAGAAGTTGCTGATGGGCTTGTCCATTCTAGCAGCTATACTTGGGAAGCTTAGCATGGCCTATGCTGAATGAGTGCAATACTTTATTATTATATATGTATATTTAAAGTTACTTCCTGCAAGATAATATCTGTCAGTTTGTAAGTCTGCAGTCTGTGGGGACTGAGGTTCTCTAGCAATAGCCGAAAGGGAGACAAAAAGTGGAGTTGCCTCTAGAGTGAATTTAGCAAATTTAAACATTTTAAAATAAGAACCCTTTTGAGATTTATTATACAGCTTATTCCTAGAATATTGAAATTGTAATTTTTTTCTTTTTCAAAATTTGTGACA
>NW_009627716.1:0-1433 GCF_000690535.1 Cariama cristata
CTTAATGATTTGTTAACCATTCTGTAAATTAAGTGAGGCAGGAAGCTTTGCAGCTCCTCACAAAGGACAGCCGCCGATAAAGATCGGAAACTTGCCTTAAGGACCTGTTAAAACCTATCCTGAAGCATGAGGTTACTAGTGGTGATGAAGAGGAGCCATCAGCCTTCATCTCCACGACCCCAACGACCACCACAAGGAGGCGCTGCGCAGGCGCAGTCGGGAGGAGTCCATGGAAATGACCTCTGGGAACTAATTTCAATACGAGGCGGGGATAGGTCATCCCTATGTATAGGCGTGTTGGGAAATCTCATGTATATGTAACACTGACCTGTATAAGTTTGAAGCCGGTCGCCACATGGGGCGCACAGGACTTTGGGGGGGCTACCCCCTGCGCCGCCCAACAAACGTACCTGCTGTACGGTCGTACGGGTTGTGGGGTCCGCTTTCCGCACGTCGGGGAAGCCTTCACGCCCACCTGGCAAGCGGCTGTCTGAAAAGGGGGCTGGTTTCCCACATAATCCACAGATGGGTGCAAACTGCTTTTGGATAAATCTCTTCATATGGAGGGCTTGGGTTTGTTTTCTGTTTATGAGAAAACATTTCATGTCTGGATTGAAACTTCAAACTGAGTAGTCCTGGGCTGTGAAAACGTGTTAGGAAGGTGCCCAGAACTTTCCAAAATGGATCTAAAATTCTGTCCAGCTGTTCTGGCAGTCTCTCCTCATTGGGCTCTGCCCACACAGGTATAAAATCAGGATTTTAAAGTCTCTTTGTGAAATCTGGGCAAGTGGGTAGTAAATCCCTGGAAATTCTTAAAATTTCCCTTTATGGCTGTTGCTAAGCTTCTACATTTTGTAAAACTATCTGGTGCGTGAAGGTATTATAATTCCTTGAGCATTCTTGCTGTGATCTGGAACAAGAAGGTTTTCATCTGCTTTGTGCAGGCAGAACGCTGGAGCACGGAGACTTAATGACTTGCATAGGCAATATTATTAAACCCTGTAACCCTGTGGCTTCTTTTTTTTTTTTTTATCTGAAGAATGTATTAGTAGTCTGGTATTCTACAAAGTGCAACAAACACCCTTTCCGTGAATAAACAGGCGTTGAATGAGCATTCTATTTTGGGCAGGTGAACCTCGTTAACAGTAGGGCTCTGGGCAGGCACAGCTCCCTTTTAAGGGCAGTGTGCTGCTTTATTTTCAAGGGAGAATTCCGCTCTGAAAGCGGAGGGGACGCGGTTAAAGGTCTGGCTGTGAACTTAGCGGTTTTGTACGCAAGCAATCCGTGAGCTGAGAAGGGCCGTGGCTAGTGCCCACGGGTGGGAAGGGCGCTCGTTTGCTGTGCGCGTGGCTGAGGCGGCCTTGACACCGCGGTGTGTCTCGGGCCTTTGAAATGGCGCCAGGGCAGGTGGGTGGGCAAGCGCGCCCCGGGAG
>NW_009627717.1:0-17259 GCF_000690535.1 Cariama cristata
TCCCCTCCGAGGGGCACCGGCTCTCCCTCCTCCGTGCGCCTTCGCGTCGGGCTGCCTGCCGGCCCCGGGATCCCCGCTCTCCTCCCGGGAAGCTCCGCACCGTATCCAGTCGCGGGCATCGGCCAAGCAAGGAATACTGCCCTGCTCTGCCTGGGTGGTACGGCTTAATTACAGCGTCAAGTTAGCCGGAACCGTTTCTGGTTAGAGAAAGCATTTGTATACGAAACCTGATGTTTATAAAATAAGCGATCTGGGTGAGAAGTGGCAGGTTTGCAATATTAGTCTCCAGCAGCTGTCTATAAAAAAAAAAACTCGCCTCCCTTACAAACCCCCTTCCTCCATTTACATTAACAGTTTAACCACTTTGCTTTTAAAATACTACCTACTGACCAAAATCCAAGCGTCTGTATGTATCTTAACATATAGCCCACATTGTTTACGGTATGCCAGAGACTGGAAATTACAGCTTTTTTTTTTTTTTTTTTTTATCAGGTTCAAAACCAAACCATCCTGGCACAAACCACTGAAGCTGATAGAATTACATTGGGGATAATTCTGATAATTCTGGCTTTTGAAATGGTGACATTTTATGTAATAAGTGGCCACAGGCCATAATGCTCTTCCACAATTCCCCATTCAGTGGGTTGTTACAGAGGAATCTGAATCTCCCAGTGGGTCACCAAGCTATGAAATATAAGGCTGTGAAAGTGAAGAATGCAGATGAACTGAGATGCAACCTATTAGAAAATCACCTATTTAAAGGTTAACTAGACACATACTTTATTTTATAATGTAATAATCTAGTTACAAAGGGTTATCTGATAAGATCTAATAAGAAATTAATTATGCAGTGGAACTTGAAAAGCTAAGATTTACTGCTTTATTTCAGCTGAGCAGTCTGTATCTGTAGTGTATCAGCACCTCAGTCTAGATTCCCACCTGATCGCGGTGGGGAGGAGGGCTAGAAATGTGGATACAGACTGAGGCAGAACCTCTCCTTGAGTGTTTGGCCTCTCTTTGAAACACAATTATCAAGGGACAGAAAGAAATTCCTTTGCAAATGATCCTGTTGTCCTAAATATCTGATTTGGCACTACTAGCAGTTTTGATTTCACCCCCTCATGCGTATCAGTTAGGGCAAGGAGACTCAGAAATTTCCAGTAACAATGTTTTGGTCTCATGCAGAAGTCTTGACACGGTAACGTATAGGATATGGGATGCTGCATTTCATTTGTTGCCAAAAAAAACCCCACAAACATAATTTTACTCTGGGGAATATGCAGGGAGGCATTTCTTAATTTTCTGCTGCTCTTTTTTTCCTAGAACTACTCTGCTCTACATGGTAATTTTTAAAAATAAATCATATTTGGGTGAAGTGTAGAACACTTTACCCTGGTAGAGAGGAATGGACTTTACAGCCATGGGAGAGAACAGAACATCCGCTTTATCATCTGTGATCACTGGCACAGTACAAATGCTGCTCTGATCCTTGTTCCTAGGCCTGACTTAGCAAAATACATCGGAGAATAAATCGGATGTCTCTGCTCTCCCTGTGCCTGCCGCTTCCTAGTACCGAGTTCAGCTCTGGCGCTGCGTGTCTCGGAGCCCACCTACAGCATCAGGGAGCGCTTTGAGCAGCTGCTCATCATAGCTTGTAGGATGAAATTGGCACAAAGACTACCATCTCAGACAGGGAAACCAGAAGAAGCTGGATGAGATTAAAAAGTTGTCTGCATTTAGAAGAGATTTATCATGATTAAAAGCTGGGGGGGGAAATACCACAACAGTAAGACAAAGGAAAGCCATCAAATCAGAAAGCAAAACAGCTGTTGCTGCCAGGAATGGGGGCTGAAAGCTCAAATACACAGTTTGTCCTAATACTAAAACGAAATTTCAATAGCGCAGATCACTACATGGTCACATGAAAGAAAATATTCCTTAAACACAGCAAGGCCACGGCAGACCTTCTTAAAGCCATTGAAGAAGGATGAAGGATTGTGTCTCTACATGAGTAACCATGACTTTATACTTATTGCTGTTTTCCTATGCAAACACTAGCTGCTGTCTCTGCCAAGTGTCCGCATAATTCCCACATTGTATTTCTATTCACAATAATAAGCTCTTTGAAAAGGGGCAAAAAAGTCTTTCCATGTGGTTAGTTTTGGGTTAGGTGGTTGGTTCTTTTTGTTGTTTTTTTCCCAGGTTTGGGTTTTTTATTTTTGCTTGAGTTTTTTTCATTCTTCTAGTTTCTTTGCCATTCAAAGAGTGACTAAATATTGAGACACTGGCATATACTGATGCCAGATTTTGCAAGAAGGGCATTTGCTTGCCAGAAAGGTATCTTATTTACCCTAGTGAGCTGTCGTAACTCCAGGCCATTCCTTAGCTGACTGTTGACTTTCTTATTGCAGTTTGAAAGTCATTTTGGATGGGAGAAGATCGGTTACCTCAGGAAACAATGCTGCACGAAGGCTCAGGTGCAAAATGACATGAAACCCGTGCTTGGCCACATGAATGCTTTCATACAACCTTACGTGTGTTAAGTATCTCTCGGGTTTCTGTAAACGAGGAGGGTTCAGGTATTGAACAGCCTGTAGAAGGGTGACTGCTGTTACGCCTAAAGTTATGGTGAAGCTTAGGCATGAGACCCTCAAACCACAGCCACTAACTGAGAAGATGGTGACTTCCAAACTTCTCCAGCAGTTCCAGGCTGTGTTTTTTGGGAGCTTTGAGCCCTTGCAACTCTGAGAATCCAGCAGAAGTGCAGGCATTTTTCCCTAAAGGGTCAACCTGAAAATGACATTGTGCTCATCTGCACTGGTCCTGCAAGCTGCCAGGGCGCAGCAATACCACGCTGCCTTAGCAGGTCTAACAGACCACGAGTCAGACTCCAGCCTCTGCAAGCGATACATGGGTATGACTTTCAAACTTTGAGGTAGGCACTGGCTACTATGGTGAAGGACTTAATTGTAACCTTGGCTTATTCTTCTAGACTTGTAAAATGTGATGCCCTTCAGGGTTTATACACTGTTTGTCCAGCAGTATTACTCCCTGCTGCCCTCAGCCAGGATCTGTAAAAAAACCCTCCGCAAATACAGAAGTGTTGAAGAGACTAAGTAACTTGTTGAGTGGCCAAGAAGTAATGCAAGGAACAGAAAGGAGGAAAAATAAAAGGAAGTGGAGAGAGACAAGAAGTGTTAAAACAGGTGTAAAACCAACATGCAAAATATTGTAAGCTATGGCTTTTGAGCTTCTTTGGCACGAAGTACTCCCTTATGACAAGCTGGTTCAGTAGCCATCTTGCCATCTTCTGATGCTGCTGGCTTCTCCCTGCCTCCGTGGGAGGCGGTGGCTGCTGGCAGCCGTGACTGCATCTCACAGCATGTTTGGCCGTCCTCTGCCGCAGGCAGGGCTGTGCTGTGGCTGAAGCCCTAAAAACAGGCATGCTTCATCCCGAGTGTCAGAGAAGGATGTAGGAAAATAGAAGTGACAGGTCTGAAACAGAAAGCTTCCGGAGCAAAGCAAAGGATTATTAGATACTCCCAACTCTTTCATTTTTTAAAGTGTGTAAGTCAACAGGTGCTTAAAGGAGCAAATCCTCACGTGTCTCATTTTCCAAGGGAGAAAAAAAATTTAGACGAGCACTGGCCTGTGACACTAAGGGAGTTTGCTGCAATTTTGTACTCCATTTATTACAACTGCTGCCATTTAGCATTATGTATTCTTTATCCCTACAGGAAATGTATTTTCTGCAAGGCACTGTTGTAAAGTCAAAAGGCACAAGTTGCTTCTTACAGATGCAAAGTGTTCTTTGGCAAGTCAGTCCGTCTGGAATAACTAATTCAGCCTACAGGGAAGAGTTAAGGGTTTGAAGCCACCAGCTCGTATCTGGGCAGACTCCTAAGCCCTTTTCAAGGGGTTTGATAGTCATCCTTACAGGACAGGCACACAGTAGCAGCATAGCCAAAATCCAATTTTTGTTTTTATTTGTATAACAGGACCATTGGTTTACTTCCCTAAAGGTTTACTTTAGTAGTTACTTCTGGTTACAGTTATGCTGATCGCAGGCACCTCATCTATTTTTGCGGAAGCTGCTTATTTTTCTAGAACTGGCATACTCTGAACCAAATGTTACTGTTTAGAATTCTTAGAAAAACTTTAAAGGAAACTAGCAATACAGTACAACTTTAAAAAAAACAACCAAACAAACAAACCACCAAAAAAACCCCAAACTAATGCAGTGAAAGAACATAGAAAGCAGTATAACTCCTATAATAATGGTAAAATATCCGAAACCACAGTATAAGTCATTCTTCCACTGCACACAATTATGAAAAAGATACCATTGTAGTAAATTCTAACAAGATGCAACAGCATCTTGGAAGCAGCTGGAAATGAGAAACATAGGTTGAATAAGCCACTGCTGACAAATAAAGCTGGACCATTAACCAGTATGTAAGCTTTGGCAAACAATCCAGTATTGCTTCATGTATTTCAAGTTTAAGATCAGAAGAGACCATTGGTTTATCTCATCTAATCTTTTCAACAATAAAGACCACTGAACTTCACCACATTAGCCTTATGTTGAGTCCAATCTGTCTAAAGCGTGCCTTCTAGGAAAGCACCTAGTGCTGTTTGATGGACATCAGTGGGATGCACGATCCATTAACTTCCTCAGTTTTAAAAATCTTTATCTTCCTAAGTATTAACCAGTTGTACCCCGTTTTTAAGTTTGGTGGGTTTTTTTTTTTGGACAGAGCTTTTGGTCACTTCATTGGAAAGCTTTATTTTTTTTATTCCTCCTTTAAAAAAATGTAATGCAGACACTTAGCTCAGAAAGCAACAGGATAAAAACCTTTATTGTTCCACCGTTGTCAGAGTTCATTTTCTATTGATATGCGGTTTTGTAACTGTAGTTTACATTAGAAAGTTCAACTCCTTAGAGGCTTAATGTGAGTAGCAAAAAACCTTCAAAACCAATTCAATCCCATGTCTTCAAGTAATATACCACTTGGGCACAAGGAATCTCGAGGATTAGAATCAGTTAGATCTTCCACCTCCTCCCTTTCCTGTGTTCTTTGTCCTCATTTCATGCCAGGCTTTTACCAGCGGTTCTCTGTTCTTCCATATGAGCTCATGGCCGTAAGTCACGTACCACCTGAGAAAGGAAATGCTCATTAAAACTAATTGCAACTTTTCTCTATATCTGAGGAACAGGCTGATCACTAAAACTAAGTAACTCAAATGCTTAGTGTCGGAGACAAGATAAACTGAGGCAGAAAGAACAACATTCTTGGAAAGCAGCAGTGGCAGATAAGCCACTTGTTCTCTTGACTCCCAATAGTTAACTTCTTTGTGTTCTTGCTTGTCTCAGTCCTGAGAATGAATGGTTTTCATGCCTTTAATTTCATGCTCTCATGATTTCTACGTAAAAAAGATGCAAAAAACTATTTCCATTTAAGAGACTTAAAACAGTACTGTCGCTTGTGCTAATTCTTACTGACAACACCAAGTATTTTTCTCTCATGCAAATACAACTGCCCCATAATGAACAGCCACATTCCATTCAAAGCCAATTTTATTCTAAAACATCTAAATGAAGATTTAATCTATCGAAGTGTTCTAGCTTAATTTATATTCATAGAGAACTATATATTCTGATACATGAATATCAACATAAGTGATCAAGCAAGGGAGGCTATGGTGGAGAGGAAAGGCAGGAGGGGAAGTAACTGCATGGAAATAGGTTGAAGGTTCTCCCCTGAGCCTAACTTTGCACTTGAGTCCTGAATAACAAAAGCACTTTTATAGGAGCCATCGGCTAGTGCTAGGTAAACTGGCTATTCCTTTAAAATATATAGCCACTTTCTGAAGCGGACAATTGTCAAGCAAGGTATAGAAAATACTTTGGCCATTCAACATATGTCCTAAATAGAGGCCTTGTTTTAGGAAGAAGTGACCAAAATGATCAGAGAGTAGAACATATAGGTAGAACATATATAGGTGAGGAAGGCAAGATAGTTGTCAACTCAAGAAAATTTTTACTGCAACTGCTATCCCATTTTGCTAACGTGAATCTGCATTATAACGAACAAGCTGATATAGGTACATCATGGCAGAAAGCAGTTGTGAATCAGCAAGACTACATCAAATGCATTTGTGATGCCAGAGAAGGGGGGAAAAAAAGGAGACTGTGCAGCACAGAACTTACTGACACCAAAGCCAAGAAACAGCAAACAAAGGCAAACCAGCTTGTCGGCCAAAATAAAAAAAGTGTCCTCCACATGTTCTTTGTCTGACCTCATTAAATCTCAGGTAGGTTTTTAAAATGCCTACATGAAACGTTTAAAAATGCTCTTAGCAATAAGTGTGCAAATTAAGACAACATTACAATCAGGTAGAAGGGGAAAAACTCATTAGGTAATGTAGTTCAAACATGGAACAATGCAGAACTATTTCCTACAAACTGGTTTCTAGTAGTTCTTCCCAATTAGGAAGGCTCCACACAAAGACAATGCAGCAACACTGAGAAACAGCGGTAGAGGCTGCTCAAAGGAATTTGGCCTGAGCTTATACTAACTCCATAGCTCTCTCTAAATTGGCAATTAGAGCAAAAACACTGAGATAAAGAAATTTTCTTAGCTGTTTAATTCTAAAGTTATTTTAATTTGTCCATGCTGTGTTTTGTGAGAATCTTTTCTGCCTTGTGACTCTTCAATGTGCTGGGGAGAGCAGGACAGGGACAGCCAGCCCAGGTTATGGTGACAGGACAATCTGACATCTAATCTATCATTCTAAGGCAGTTCAGCTCAATTTCTTTCAGTTCTAAGCATCTGTTAACAGTATTTTGCACAGAATTTTAAGGCAGTACGAGGATAAAAGTGAGTTATCTTCAATGCTACCTAGGATAACTTTGCAAAAAAACCCCACACTTCAGAGAGAAGAGGAAGTAAAGAGGAAAAAAATGTAGGATGAATTTAAATACGAAATAAACAGAAGTTAGTAAATACAGACTTACATTCCAAAGAGAGCTCCCCCGAGATGTGCAGCATGGTCAAAAAGTCTCCAGCCTAGAGCAAGCCCTGCAGTGTCAAATGCAATTATGGCTTTTAAAGCCTGGAAAGGAACAGAACATGGAATGGACAGGATCAGCCACAGCATATAATGGCCACTGATAACACAGCTTCCTCTTCTGGCACACAGCAAAAATTTCGGATCAAAAAACATCCCATAAGTGTTATATCAAAGCAATCACTGTTAAAAAAAAAAGTTTTAAACCAGACTAAGTCCTTAGCTACACTGTGCTGTCAAAATACAGACATGAGCAGCTACAGCGTAGTGTGGGGCAGGAATATGTCCTTTTCAAATACTCAGTCTCTTCCAATCTTCATTTTTAAAGCTACACACACATTTCAAACTCAGGTCAGGAAAAAAGGAAGTTACTTGAAAGAGTAGATGTTATAAAAGACACCACAAAATACGTAATTGCAACATTCTTATCTGCTAACTCTGACAGCTTAGATTTATGTGTATCTGTCCTCCCAAACACAACTCTCCAGTGGATGGAACATGTGGGGCGGCATCCCTGTCACCTTATCTGATATAAATTGATCATCACGCTTTCCTAAATGACACATCTGTCAGAAGGTAGAAAATCAGGATGATAGCGAACAACTCCATGGCCAGAAACAGCACGAGCAATGGTACACCATCCTCAGGAGACACAAATCACCATAACTATAATCACGTAAAATTTTACTAAATGCCTCATTCCAAAAAGACCAACAGATTTAATGTTAGGATGAAATGTTACTTTAGGTAGGATTTCCTTCCTTAAGCATATGTGTTAGAATAGCAGCTGTATTGCTACGCTGGCAATTTAAAAAACTGATTATAATATATGTAGGTAGGCTGAAGGAGTACATAAGTTTAGAAACACAATTACATAGCAAGGCTAAAATTATTCCAATGTTTATACTGCAATAGCCAATGTTGCTCTTGTTTTATTGTTGCAACGAGTGCTTCCTCATGGCAATATGCCCTGTGGCTCTGCCAATATTTCTACCCTGGCCATCTTCTTTAGGAAAGATGCAGTTAAAGGGTAGCATGCAAAAAAACCAGGTCCACTCAAGCAGAAGTACAAGAAAAACGTGAAGGCTATATCTAAGAATACTTGTTCAAATGTGTAAGCTTCACTTACAAAAAATATTAAATCTCGTGATCTTGAAAGGACAAAGCTTAACTGCTTTAAGTAAAACAACTTTTAGTGGACCAAAGATTATTAACTTATTAAAGCAAGTCAAGATATACATGAGAAGCTTTTCTTAAATGGGGCAGTGGATGTGCTTAAAAGAACTTAATGAAACAATTAAGGAGTCCTAGTACTACACGTGAAGAAAAGCCTCAGTAGTTTATTTCTAATCCCAACAGTGTTCTTAAAAGTCTCAAAAGATGGTATTCAAATGAAGAGGAACTTATTCCTGCAGGGCTGGAATGTTATTTTTCTTGAGAAGTGAAATTCTGTTTTTCCCATCTTGATAAATTTTTCTTCAAAAAGAATGTATCAGCATTATATTAGCCTGTAATAAGTGCTGCTATAAAAAAATATCACCCATCAGAATGAACAGTACCTCAGACAGGTGAACCCAAGTCCCTCCCAACTTCTTTCACCTCTTAGTATCAGCTTTGAAAGAGACTTATGGAGGATGGAATTTAGGATAATTCTAAATTCACTACACACTTGCGTAATGACTGCGCTAGGCTGCAACAATTCAGACTCAGTCTCCAGGACTTCCACGACCTGTATTCTCTTTCAAAATAAATTTAACAGCTTAGAAACACAAATGAAGAGGACACATGCTCAGATACTGGAGAGGTATGGGGAAAATGTTTTAAGAGTAGGATTTCTTTGAAGTTCAAAGGCACTTACATTTCCTGCTGTAAATGTGAACATTGGAAGAAATATGATGGCTAGTTTTGCTTCTGGCATCTTTGTACATACGGCTGCAAGGACAGTCATTATAGCTCCTGACTGCAAATACATTAAAATACAAGAAAGTAAGCTGAGATGTTACATAAGGGAAAATTTATTTTTCCGCATGTGAACCCGTTTTCCTTTTGGCTTTCATTTTCAAATGCCTCCCTGTGGTAAACCTCAAAGTACAAAGCACCACAGCAAAGTTCAGAATAAAAATAAAACAAGATACCATTATTTAATTTCAATATCTGAAATTATAAATACTGGAAAAAAATACTCCTCCAATGCTCCCATATAATTAAGAAATAAGCCCCCAATTTCTAAGATAACAATTTATGTTAATGTGCTTTTCTCCCAGTAAACCCTAGAAACTATCATATCTGAGACGTCAGTGTTTGAGTAATATGAAGGGAATCATTCTGAAGCTTGTACAAAACAAGGAAAATAGCAGATGGACAGGGACAAGAAATCTTTTGTCAATGAAACAAGCAAACCCCTGGTCTGTACTAAGCTGACCACAGGCTTTTGTATCCATGAAATATCTCAATGGAAAGGCTGTGAATACAGTAAACTAATGCAACGTGTGCCTGTATCAGCAAGTTCAGATCGGTAATACTAACGGAAAGTAACTTGCTTCAGATACAGTTTATTCAGAAGACAAAGGGATAATACATAGACAGCACTACGAAAAATTCTAACTTCAGGACAGCTCAACAGACTTTTTCATTCCAATTGAAAAATAAGAACCTGACTTTTGACTTTTATCAAAATTATTTGGTAAAGTAAGTTAAGAAGCCTTTAAAACTTGTCAAATGGCTAGCTTCACCTCAAACTTACTGCAAGTTAAGTGTTTTAAAACGTTGTACTACTAAAAATACTTGTAAAGAACAACGGCAATGCCTCCTCAGCCTGCCTCGTATCTTTCTTACCCTGAGACTTTTGGCAGCAGTGCTCCCCTTTCTGCACAGCATTCCCTACAACTTCCACTAGTATCACATGCTGGTTTTGTTAGTCTGATTACATTACCTCTTTCTAAAGTATTCTATTTTCAATTAGACAAGACTGTGATACACAATTATGCAATAATATTTATGAAGTTATAGAACTGAACTATTTGCTCAGTGACAAGAGGTCCTGCTGTTAAGTACTCATTTACAAGCCATTAGCATTAAGAAGTGGCATTAGTTCTGGGTTGCTGCTACAAGGGTTAACATAGTCGAAGAAGAGGCAAGTTCTTACACAGGAATCACTGCCTGGTTACTTGGTTTTGGTAAACTTTCCTAGTTTTCACTATCCCAAATATATTCTTGGCTTTTAAGCAGGTTAGAGAATACAGCAGGCTTTGAAAATGGCTTCAGAGGTCATTATAAGGGGTCTCATATTCTGAGATACTTACAGCTCCAAGGGATGGTTCAAACCTTCCAGTGGCCATTTTAGCAACATAACTGACAAAAGTGGAGATAACCCCTAGAAAGGAAAAATGACCATTGGAAACAATGCCAACAATGCAGACAAGCATCAAAAAGTACAATATTATCTGTACATCTTCCTAAAGAAGCTAGTGTAGGTGGTGTAGTGTTTTTTGGTTGGTTGGTTTTTTGGGTTTTTTGTGGGGTGGGGTGGGGCGGTGGTGTTTGTTTTAACTTGAATTAACTGTTATCTTTTCCCACAAAACTCCCATAGTTTGTATTAAGAGCTATTTTATTTTGGTAGCTAAGCATGACTTAAAACCAGATACTTGTATTGTCATGATATTTTGAAGCCAAATATCCAAAACCCATCAAAATTCTGTATGACAGCAAGTACATACTGCAGTAAATATAGAGCAATGTGTGGGATTAAATGATGGCCATCTGTCATTATACATCTATTAACCATGTACACACACGCTTTACTTGCATGAATACATATTTATATTTTTTTAAGTGTCGTAAATGTATATATATTTAACATTACCAGCAGAAAGATACACTGCAATGAACTGCTCACATCCCAGAAGAGAGACAATGCTGCTGGAAAAACTCCATAAAACATACATATTGGCTGCCATGTGGAATAGAGAGAAGTGACTAAATGTAGAGAGCAGCATGGGAGAACACAGGGCTCCTACAAAAGAGAAAAACAATGAAAAGCAAAAAGTCAGCATTTTAATTTGCTTCAACTTACACGTCATGCAGACTAGAAATTTAGCAAGATGTTCTACATTATGCTTAGAATTAGGCTAATTAAGCTTAGAATTCTCAAATATAAGCTATGTAATAAACCCAGAAATGTAACAAATTTCAAATTCCATGCAATACCTTTTGAAAGGCAGAACATACACCACAGAGATATGCAAGCTGTACAAACAGCTACTTCAGAAAGCCTTAACTACCTATTGGGGAATGTTTCATTTAAAACATTGATCTTTTGACACATCTCCTATGCTTTGGAAAGGAAAGAAGAGATTTTATTTACGTAAGTATATCATGAAAGACTTTTAATATAAGCATCTATATAAAATTACTTTGCTACAGAGACGGACTCAAAGAAAAACTAGTTTTCTTTTCAAAAAGCTACCAGCTCTCCTCACTGAAACATCAGCCTTGAAAATGCAAAAAAGCCAATTAGCAGGTTTAAAGGTCAACACTATTTAAAACAGGAGTGTTTGGGGTGACTGATGCTCAGATCTGGAGAACACTGATCTCTAGATTTGGTGTGTGGGGAATTGGTTGAGTTTCCACTTTTTCAGCAGAACTTAAGAGGACAGCAGAAAGTACTCTCCTAACGCACATTTGTCTCTCTCATCCGTTTAATTCTTTTCTCTAACGTAGAAATGAAAACTAATTGTTCTGCCATTAAATACTAGTAACTTGCTTTCCTAAGTTAACCTCTTCAAAACATTTCACACACAGTGAAAGCCAAGTTGTTTTGTTTTGTTTTTTAGCATGACCCAAAGCACAGCTTTGAAGCAAGGACTCCGTACGTAACATACAGACTAATGCTTGTCTATTGACAAGAGCGCACATGCATGTGACTGATGACTGTCCTATCTGCATCCCACAGAACATTAAAGAAAAAAAAAAAAATAAATCACGCGAGGCTAGATTTTGAATGGCGTTACACAGTATGATGTACTTTCCTCCTTCCCAAAGACTGACGTGATTAGCATTCTGTCCAGGAAAGCAGTGATATCACTTAGAGAAGTGCCTCTTCACCTTTACAAAGGCAGGACCTGCATCCCACTGAATGCAGTAAAATGCCAGATAGCACGCAACAGTGTTGACATTACAATATTTAGAAAAGCATCAGTGAAGTTTCTTTTCTTAATCCATTACTTCTAACTTTTTTCCCCTAGAAGTGTTTTCTGTCTAGACAAAATGATGTAGTTGGGCATGACTGGGATCACTCGTGGGTGACGGAGCTGTAAGCTATGTGCCATCGCAGCTTTTGCAGTATGATCAGAGCTTCTATTAGATCCCAATGTAGAGAAGTCCCCCAATATACTGTTCACTTACTGGAGGATGGATCTGAGGTGAAATATGTAAACATAACCCGTCGCATACCAGGCAGCCTCCATAAACAGAATACAAAGACATTTGCAGCTATAATACCTATTAAGAGGAAAACACAGTATAAAAGCAGATTATGAACGTAACATGCCATAACGCTTATTGTAAACAAGCATTCAAAAGTAAGCTTACAAGAATCATACTTTTTCTTCACTATTTCATTAAAAGCAGTATCAACTATAAAGAGTTTAGAAAAAGCAAAGAAAAATACTGAAAGCTCTATTTATATAGTGGAAGCCTTTCAGAAATATGACATTTAATTGCAACTGTTTTAAGGTACAACATAATGAATGAATGCAACAATCCAGAAAATCTGTACTTAAGACATTTAAGCTACAGTTTCAAACTTCTGTTCCACTGTAGAACCAATGAAACAAGAGCCAGCTTAAGAGGTCTCATTTCTTGCCTCTCTAGCTGCTTATTCCCAAATGCCACCAAACTGCTGCACAGTAGCATTTCACTGCACACAGAGGCTAGGGGAGGCATACAAACACACAGTACATATCCCTTCCATTTTCTGGGGAGGTTTGGTTTTGAGGTAATTGTAAAGATACTGTTTAGACATCAAGCATAAAAAGTTGAGTTGGCATTGCTAAGGCATAGTTACTTTTGGGAGATATCAAATGCACAGCTTTTTACTTCACAGATGTTTAATGCAATCTTATTTCAGTTTAAGTAAGAATGTGAATAATTACAAACATAACGATGCAAAGTTATTGTTTCTTGTTTAAAGTGCCTTCTCTATTTCTAACCAAGCATTTAAGTATTTAAAATGTTTTATAATAGCTAGAAACATTAAAGGGGAAAATAATTGTGCTTCCTTTACAGAATGGTAAATGTCACATAATTATTCTCTATTTGAAGTCTGCAACAAAAGGTAAGAACTGTGAAAAACTGAGATACATAAATCCCAGAACCAGAATGTTAATAGATCTCTTCTTTTGGCACTCCATCCTATTCCACCATGCTCTTTTATTAGAGGAAGTATTTTCTCTGCATGCTACACCAAGATGTCACAGAACTCTCAGCAATTTCAATACAGTAAGCCCAACCTTGTTATGGCAATCAGGGGTAAGTATCCAAATGGCTCAGGGTCAAACAGCTAGAATTTATATTGCTTGCTAGATTAACTCGATGTTGAGGGATGCTGTAGAGACTACAAAATATGAATCTTCACCCCCTCTGCCCCAATACAATATCTGCATCTGTGTTGTGACTTTGCTTACGTGTTAAAGAGCAATTCAAAGCATTGTACAAAACTTCTTGACAGGACTTGTTAGCATGTAGAATATATCAGAACAGATATGACTTAGCCACTTTATTTAGATTTCAATCAAGTTCTCATAAATTTCTTTCCACACATTACATTCATCTTGGGGGTTTCAAGTGATGCTAGGCTAACCAATCAAAACTACACCATAACCAAAGGAAAGGTCACAAGATAGTTGCTTCTTGTTTGCAACACTATGTACATAAAATAGCAAAAAATTATGAGGGAGTTTTATTTCCACGTATCAGTAGGATATATACTTATATTCCTTCTAAAAGCATTTGCTGTTTTTCCCTGAGAAAACTATTGCTGGGGAAGATTCCAGTTAATCCTTTATACTCTCTCACACAGATGCACAGAAATTTTTTTAATGCATACAAAAAGTAGTTTGTGAGAAGGAAGTGTAGCAGAAATAGTGTATATGCAGGTGTAAGTTTACACATGCTTTGTGCCTAACAACCTAAACGTGGTATGAAAGCCATCTGTTTTAACATACTGTACCTGTTTGCCATATTTCTCTTCCTGTGAATGCCTAATACTTGTAAGCTAACACAAACCTGTCACAGTCCGCTGACCCTCAGTCAGGTTATTCCACCAGCTGTTAACCTGAAATGGAATTGTTGTACATCAGTGCCACTGTAGAGTATTTTCAATTTCAAAAACAGTCACACAAGGTTCTACCTTTTTAAGAATGGAAAGTATTTGTTTGAAGTCTGTTAAGTAAATTTGTTTCAAACTTTTTAATTTCTGATTGGTTTAGCTTTTCAAGTTGGCATTTCCATACTCAAGAATAGTTATCTACCCTCCTCCTCATAAAATATGCCAACATAGATGAAGAATTTCTTCAAAAAGAACAGGGTTATATCCTTTCACACAACTCCACGGGTTTACCTCTGCTTGTACTAAACAAGGATCTAGCCCATAATGCTTACTTTAGCAGATTAGCCAAAGTTAGCATAAACCTTGCCTCAACTAAGCCTCACCCTAATGCTGTCTAACATCACACCACCCACCTTTGAGAGATTCCACTTTTGTGCCAGGGTCACTTTTGCAGAGGTGGCTCACAAGATGTGGAATCCATTCCCCCTTGCGTCCAGCTCACCCAGCCCTCCTCCAAGTTTAAAACCCCTGAAAAAGTTTATTTTGAGCGCAGTCAGCCCACAGATAAATTCCACCCCCCCTCTCCTTTCCTCAGCTTTCAGAATAATTTTGGACAAATATTTTATTGATAGCTCAATGACTTTCCAACCATACTGATGGGGACAATGTCATAAAAATTATCTGTAGGTTGGAGGTGGGGGGGAAATAATGCTGTATGAAACAAATCATTCACTATTTGGTATCAAAGTAACAACCTCATTGCATTTTTTTTGTTTAATTCTCTGGCACAGGATACAGATACCAGTATTTCCTACAAAGTTCTCCAGTGTAAGAACACTAAACAAACATGATTTTTCTAAAATACAAGAAGTAGATGCCCTCAGAAGCTATTGGAAGATCCTGAACTTTTAAAAATAGAACTTACCAGTTGAAGATAGGGACTGGGAGTTTAAGCCTATTAACAACAGGGCAATTGTGTTTTATTTTTTGGATAGCTAATCACCAGATCTTCCCCTTCAGGTTTTGAAGGAAAACAAAAGTATAAAACAAAAATTATTTAAAATATTAAGTGGCAATCATAATCTCACCTGCAATTCATACACACCGAGAAAGAAAGCATGCTGTACTGTGCCTGGCTAAGGTAGTGTTAATTTTCTTTATAGCAGCTCATATATGGTGCTGTGGTTTAGATTTTTGACCAAAACAGTACCAATAACACACTGATGTTCTAGCTTTGGCTGAAAAGAGTTTGCACAGCATCAAGACCTTTTCCATTTCTCGCTCTGCCCCTGCAGTGAATAGACTGGGGGTGCACAGTAGGCTAGGAGAGGACACAACCAGGCAGGTGACCCAAAGAGATATTCCTTACCATATAATGTCATGCTCAGCAAATAAAAGGGAAAAGAGGGGATTTTAAGAGGTTTAGCCATCTTTTGCTCATGAACTGGCTGGGCATTGGTCTACCCACAGGAGATCGTGACTGATTGCCTTTGCATCGCTTGTTTTGTTCTCTTCTCTCTTCTCCCACTTATCCTTCAATGAAACAATTTTTTGGTTGTTGTCTTATCCTTACGCCCAAGTTTTCTTGCTTTTATTCTTCCCTTCCTCTTCCCCCATCCCACTGGGGGGTCTGTGGGGCAAGCAGCTGTGTGGTACTTAGCTGCCCACCAGGGTTAACCCACAACACATGCCCATTTCAAAAGAAGTACCACAGCGCACACAATTCACATTACAAAAAAAAGCTCATCTGTGTCCTACCCAGGACCCTGTGCTTCTCCAGCTCCGCTCTCAGCCCTACTCCCCTTGCACAAACAGATCTGAAAGAGTAATCAAGCCTGGTCTATCACAAGCCACAGCAGTAACCTTGCAACAAATGTAAAACATACATACATGTTTAAACTAAACACACTTAATTGAAAACTAAATGACTGATACTTTTGGGATGTCAAGTAAACTTGTAACAAGTTGCGTAACACTTACCTTATTCTTGCTGCCCAAACTCCAAAGTATTTGCAGGGAAATGTCAGCTCTCAAATCAAAAAAGCCCTCTAAACCCTCATCTTTGTGAAGTAAAGGTTGAAAATACGAATGCATTTCAGAAGCTAGAGCATAAAAAAATCTTATGCTTAAGGTTCAGAATTTAAGTTAGCTCTGTCCTCTCTGGGAATTCACGTTCACTTTTGAGAATACTTAGACATAGCAAAACTAGATTTTTTTTTTTTTTTTACAGTGAAAAATCAAAAGGTACCTAGTTTAGATATACAAACCACAGCTTGTATAGCTTCTGCACTGACATTCTGAGTTACAATCTTCTAAAACTAATGCAGCCAGTTTTTCTTGGAAGGAAACATCTCTACTGTAATTTGCCGAGAACCTATTATTTCTCCAAGTTACAAATCAGGATAAAAAGGACAAGTATCCATTGCACAAGTTGTACATGGTGCTCACGGATGCACCTACATCAGCGGAACGATGTGCTCACGTTTTATGCTCCCGCAGGGCCCCACCCGTGTGCGAACAGGCCAGGCCTGCCTCCACGTACCTGCTTTCTGAAGTCTCCCCTCTTCTGCGGCTGTATTTTATCCAACCAGTCTGCTCGAGCTTCCTCAAAATAGGTCTGGACCCGCGACTTGAGCGACTCATACTGCCAGATGGCAGCAGATCCGAAGGCAGAGCCTGTGAACTGGACGATACCGGATAAAGGCAAAATGAGCGCACTACCCCGTGGCTTCGGCTGATGGAGCCAGGCCCGCCCGGGGCTTACGTGACACGCCATTCCGCGTTGCTCAGCCCTGAGCAATGCTAGCACGTTAACGCGAACTAAGGCACCGCTGACAGACGGGGGTCCTGCCACGGAGCCG
>NW_009627718.1:0-369 GCF_000690535.1 Cariama cristata
GAAAATAAATCCTTTTTCCCCCCTTTCCCCGAAACGGAGACCACTCAGAAGTCAGTAAATTTCCATGCAAAAAGTTCTCTAATCCACAGAATAAAAATATTTGTCGCCTACCTAGAAGGAGAGGTGGGGGTGGGGAGGGCTGATAATTAGAATCCTGGATTTTAGTGCATTAAAATAGCTGAAACTTTGCGATAGCAGTGCCGACAGCAGCCCAATTTCCATGCAAAAAGTTCTCTAATCCACAGAATAAAAATATTTGTCGCCTACCTAGAAGGAGAGGTGGGGGTGGGGAGGGCTGATAATTAGAATCCTGGATTTTAGTGCATTAAAATAGCTGAAACTTTGCGATAGCAGTGCCGACAGCAGCCC
>NW_009627719.1:0-264 GCF_000690535.1 Cariama cristata
AAATACTTCACAAGGTGGGTAGTGTCTTTGGCCTGTTGTTCTTCTGGGAACCAAGCACTCTGGCTTACTAAGGCAAGGCCACAGTTGACAGCAGTCAGTAACAGGACTACCACTTGCTAAGCAGAGCTCACTTTGGCTGGGTTCAAAGCTACACAAACAAGCCTTCAGAACCAGAGATGGTTATACCATAGGCAGCGGCCAAACTGACTTGAACAGGGTTGGAATACAGTGTTCAGCACAGATAGTGATTTGGGACTGCGTTTT
>NW_009627720.1:0-37935 GCF_000690535.1 Cariama cristata
CCCCAGTTTATATACTGGGCATGCCATTCCCATGATACGGAATATCCCTTTGGCTGGTTCGAGTCAGCCCTCCTGGCTGTGCTCCCTCCCAGCTTCTTGTGCACCTCCTCACTGGCAGAGCATGGGAAACTGAAAAGTCCTTGACTTAGAGTAAGCGCTACTTAGGAACAACTAAAACATCAGTGTGTTATCAACATTATTCTCATACTAAATCCAAAAAACACAGCACTGTACTGGCTACTAGGAAGAAAATTAATTCTATCCCGGCCAAAACCAGGACAGATGCATATAGAGGTATCAAAACACAGGTGACAAATTGCAGTGCACAGGCATTGACCAGCATTCAGATAGATTTCTACATTTCTGGGCAAGATGAAATGACTTTCCGGGGAAGGTGCAACCTTTCCTTTCCTGACTTGGTGCTGTTCGTTCTGTGGCTCACAGTGATGGATTTTGTGTCCCATCAGAGCTGTTGACCCTTTGTACTATCCAGTTAATGGCTACCTTTCCGTGGGCTGATGATGTTGTGATCTAGGCATTGATCTGAGTCTCTGCTGATAGATATTTCTTGCTCTTTGGTGGGAAGAAATAATGAAATGGTGATCTACAATGGCACTTCGATGTTGCTGAAAGTTTGTTTCTTTTTAACAGTAGATTAAATTGTCATTTGCAGCTCGTAGCTGTGTTTGATGAGCAAGATCCACACCATGGAGGTGATGGCACCAGTGCCAGCTCGACAGGCACGCAAAGCCCTGAGATTTTTGGCAGCGAGCTTGGCTCCAACACAGCGTCGGCCTTTCAGCCTTACCAAGCAACAAGTGAAATTGAGGTCACCCCTTCAGTCCTTCGTGCAAGTAAGTAAATGTTCTTGGTATCTCGATGTGTTTTATCTTAATTTATGAGGATGCCAAGTGCTGTTACCCATTCAGGCTGCTGGGAAAATGATTCATTATCTGTCCTTATTGAAAGCTGATCAGAATTGAGAAACTGCATAAATGCTTGTTGCATGCAAGTAAACAAACCTTTCTGTTTTAATAAATTATTTATAAACTGCTTTTAGGAGCAAAAAGCTCCTTCTGTGCTACCAGTTTAAAATTGTCCTCATACTGAAAATCACAGCAAAATTTCCGAATGCAGTTGATGCATGGTGTAATTTTCAGTTTGCCAATTTTATGCCATTTAATGAAGAATAGGGTAAAAAGAAACTAAAGGAGCACTTTCTACTGAATCTGTCAATTTTGCTAGGTTATGCTTGTCACCTTTCCATAAAAACCCCTGCCAATACGTGCATTTACTGTGCTGCAAAAATTCACTTCTTTAAAAAACAGAACCCATAGCCAGGAACATTCCTTTATTTTGTTTATTTCAATGTGGGGAACATTCACTGCAAAACCATGAAGCAGGAATTACATATCACATTTCTTGCTTAGACAGGATCTTTGAATATTTTGGCGTATTAAGAAGAAAAGTCATGCAATGAAATTTACTGTGTAATTTTCATTGGTGTTAAAAGTGCCATACAAACAAGACAATGTTAGATAAAGTATTGTACCCTTTTATGTGTTATAGCTATCATTTCACTCACTGAACTTCTGAAGTAGTGACTCCACTCCAGAAAATTCTTAGCAGAAGTTAGTCAGTCCTTTGATATTCTACAGATACAATGTTTTAAACAACTATTCGTAATTCCCAAGAGATTACTTTAGGTGTTCTTTTAATGGATAAAATCTGTGTTAAAGTAATCAGGTAAAACACAGATGGAAAAGTTACCACTCTATTAAGTTTGAGGGGTTTTGTACTAGAATGTTTTCTGTAAAATTAAGGGAACAACATTTAACAATTAGCTTCCATAGACTTGAACGTGTATCTTTTCAAGCTATAACTATGCTCCATTACAACACAGAATTAAATTAGGGAAAGGATTAATGGCAGAATAAAGAAGTATCCTGGAATTTCAGGACCCTTCTGTTTTGCTGTCACTAGGCTATGCCACTGCTAAATGCATATCTCATTTCCATGCATAAGCCAAAAAGCTGTCTTCCTGGGTTCTCAACTTAGGGGGAGTTAGAGCAGACAAATGCATACACATTTTCTCCTTAGTGTGATCATCTGGAGTATTATACAAGACATTGATGTTAGTGCATCAAAATCTTACAGCAGATAAAATTCAGTGATACATTGGACAGCTCACTTATCTTCGGTGTCACTCTGGAAAATACATGGAATATTTAGCTAGTTCACTGATTGCTAAAATGACCAAAAAGTGCTTTGAGACCCTACAATATAAAGGTCTATAGAAATGCAGAAGGCTTTTAAAACTGTTGGTAAGAATTACAACTCTTTTGACGCTGTTTATAAAAGCATGCAAAAATAAAATGGGTAAAACAATTTGTCATAAATATGTTGTCACAAATCAGAGGTGTTCTATTATCTAGCTGTTTCCTTTTTTCTTTTATGTTGACAATTAGATATATTTTGTTTTTAAATGTTCCAAACCACAGGCTTAGAATCCCAGTCCAGCAATATTATCCCATATTAAACATACCTATTTCAAGAATTTCATTTAAATATACATTGAAAATGGAAATAATATCCCTATTGTATTTCCTTTATAACTTGTGAAGTGAAGCATAGCATACAAATGGTATTCTCAGTATTTCAAATAATTATCTTCTTACTGTGTAAGTTCTATTCAGCAAATAAAACCCATCCAGTTTTGTGGTAGATGCGGATCCTGATTATTACATGTTGACAAGGTCATATATCTATTAATTGGATTGGAGATGGGATACAAAATTGCTGTAATTATTGTAATTTTCTAGTTAATTGCAGGGTTGGCTTTGAATATTTTACTTCTAACAAATGAAAAACAGTATTCCCTTTGAAATTGGTTTATAGCATTTTACACATTTTGTTTTACATCTTTGGTGCTTTTTGCTCGCAAGCTGGGCTCTGTTTCTCAGCAGTTTGCTCGCAGGAGCGTAGCTTTGTGCCATTCTGCTACCGCTCACCTGCACCCGAGGGGTACGGAGCGGTTTCCGTTCCGAGGCAGCATCTCGACGCATTAGGCTGGGGCTTAAGGGCCTGCTGAGATTTTCGTCTCTTTGTTCTGGTTGCCATGCTACCCCTTTTGTTTGTTTATAGATCACGCCATCGCTCCTCTCCCAGCAAGGGAAAGGTTAGCTAGATCAGGTCCAGCTGGAAAAGTAATATTCATCTGGAGTCCCTCTTTTCCCATGCACAAACACAGCCTGTACTTTCCATGGGGGGGGGTTGTGTCAAATTGAATCTTCCCATCTTAATGTGGAAGCGCAAATGAGGCTAGCCCATACCCCCTGTGTTGTTTTGCAATGTGAAAACACAATTCATTGATAGGAGCAGTTGATTTATTTGTGTTTCTTATCCAGGTCTTTTACTGCTTTTCTGTTACCCAAGTTAAACTTCTTGTTGTATTTCATCAGTTGAGTTGCATTTTTTTCCTGAGCATACAGTACACAGGGCGTTTTTTGTCTGTGCCTGCGTGCTTTCTGAGAAGAGGTTGGAAGCTCACTGCAGAAGATTGTTAAAGCAGACTGATGTTTATTCCCTGCTGAAATATAAAGTGGAGGCGCAGGTGAAAATTGCCAAACCTAATGAGCAATTTGGCAGATAAGACAGCATGTCAGGCAGTGACAGTTCAGCAGCGGGTGCACTGCCTGTGAACCAAGTTGTTTGTGTCACAGTACTGCATTTAAATATTGTAAATAAAATCCCTTTCCAGCTACATGAGATATTGTGAAAAGGGTCATCTTTTTGTCTAGTTTTCCTTTTAAGTTATTTGGCTCTGTTAAATAACCAAGGGTGGTCTTAGTTCTTGGTCTTGGAGTGATTACATGTTACAAGTCTCTCTCAACATTACAGCGGTTACAGTTAAAAAGCATTTTTAATATATAACATCATTTGGAAAATATATCGAGAGAGGTTTAGAGGACTAATTGCTCCCCCCCTCCAAACCAAAGTAGGGGGCTGGGAGATCTTCTTTCTTTCTTTAGCTGTTTAATGGAAGGGTATCCAGAAGATGAAGCCAGACTCTTCTCACATGGGTACATTGTTGCTGGAGGCAATAAACACAAGTTGCAGCAAGGAAAATGCCAGTTAGATATTAGGAAAACAATTTTTACCTCGAGAACGAAACAGGCTGCCCACAGAAGTTGTGGCATCTCCATCCTTGGAGATGGACAAAGCTTGACTGAACATGGCCCTGAGCAGCCCGATCTGTTTTTGTGTGGAGGGATTGGACCAAATGACCTCCAGAGTTCTCATCCAGCCTCTGAAGTTACAGTGTAATTCTGTGACTCCAAATATAATTAATAAAATTAAAGTGTTTGCTTCTTGAAGCTATTATTTGTAAAAGCAAATTATTTTCATAGTGAAATATTTAGCAGACATTTCTGCAAGCATATTGTGCATGTACAGCTTCCCAGCATGGCTTAACATTTTACTAGTTTGTGCCCGTGTGGCACCGATCAGCTGACCGTGCCTTTTGCAAGACTACTGCTTTTGTTTTCAAGATGTCTTTGGTAGGTGCATCAGTTCCTTAAAAATGAGATATGGGGTAAATGGAAGGTTCTCCTAAAGGCTGGAAGGTGAGCATCTCCCCGAAATGCTGACCAGAGGAGTCTGAGAAATTACTAAGAGCTAGCTGGAAATGGTGCACTCCAGTGATATATCTGCTCAAGTGATATGTATCATATATTTTAGTAGGACTCTTGGCGTCGGTTTCATATTCTGGTCACAGAAGCAGACTATGGGGAAAAAAAAGGTCTAGTTGAGAATATTATGAAGTGAGTGCACAACTGGCTGTGAAGATGTACTAAAAGTGCAGAGGAGCAAAGAACTTGCTGTAGCTTCATATCATTATTTACCCAGCAGCATGGCTGTTACTCTAAGGTTCCCTCTGTGCATGTGTACTCTTACCCTGAAATAAGCACAAGTTTATTCCTCACAGGGAAGAGCAGGCATGCAGACTTTCACTGAGAATTCACTGATGTATTAAAAGTTCATGACCTTGCTTGCCTTTGAATTTGTGGATCTCTGCTTTCTGAATAGTTTTTAGTAGTTCGCTGGCAAATTAGTAGGACATATCAAGTATAGTCCCTGAGGGCTCTCTTAGGTTAAGGACTGTTCAGTATTTTAATAAATCTGAACTGGAATATAGAGTGTTGCATAAAAACCTTAAGATGGAGTTTCAAGCACTTTGGATGTCAAGGTTTCAGTTCAGCATTCGCTTCATACATTTATAAACTGTTTTGAAATCAGTGAGATGTGCAGTCACTGCATCTAGAAAGAAGAAAGTAATTTGCAAGGCAATACTGGTGAACAGCTAAGGATACAGTACTGCGAGAAGCATCTGGGCATTACAGTGCATTATTATAGTGCCCCGGGCATTACGCAAAAAAAAAAAGACAAATGCTGTGGTGGGCTCACTGAAATAGCTGTGAGCAGGAAGAGTTAAGCTGCAGTGACCGATTGTGGGGCCAGACTTGGAGAAATTGTAAACAAGTTGGAGAGAACTAAAAGAGAGCTACAAGAATAAGATGCTTTGGAGACTGTGACCAAGCATTGGAAGGACTGGTTTATTTAGTTAAGAAAGATAAAAACTGATAGGGCCCAGGCCTTTAAGTGTATTCTTTTTTTCTCATTCTCCATGTCTGCTAAGAGAAGGGCAGTTGCCATTTCCTGAGAAAAAGCCATTTTTTGGTAGCCTGTAGGCCTAAAAAACATTTTTACACCTCATGTAACAAGCAAGTCTTTGCGGGAATGGTTCAGAGGTGTGTTCTGCGTGCTGCTGAGTGCTGTCCTGCGCTGTGCTGGAAGGCAGCTGGCCGGTGGTGGCAGATCTGTCCTGTGCCTGGCTAAGTCGTTGCGTTGTTTGGTAACCACGGGTGAGCCACTTGTGTCCATTGTAAACATCTGTGTCTCTTTTCTTAGCATCTCACAATTTGAGTGTTCAAAAAATCCAATACTAAGCAAACCCTTTAAAAGTGTGAGCGCATAAATAAGTGTGTGAATTTCAAGTACTTTAAAATTGCTGTTTTAAATATGGCACTTCACTGATTGGATACAAGTATTTATCTAGAGTCCCAAATGCATATTCTGAGAATTAATTTGTTAATATTTCTAATTGCCTTTGTTTAAAGGTTTGGAGCACTGCATGTTAGTATTTTGGCAAAGAACTGCGGAGGTGAGTTCGTATTTGTTCTGGTTTCAAAAATGATGATGGTTTCAGCATTCTTTGCAACATACAGCCATCAGAAACTTTTTCATTCTTGTGTGTATCTCTTAGACTCCTTCAGCTGTGAGTCAGCTTTATATATGGAAATAAAATTGTTTTCAAATGTCAAAGAACTAGGGAAGCAAGAGATTAGAAGAAAGAGGAAAAGGAACATGAGTTCATCAAAAAACAGATGTTTGGAGCTTTATCAGATGAAGTTACCTCTAGGGTTAAATAGCTGCTTACAAAATGTAGAGGAAGTCATCCACATTTATAATGGAAGAGTATTGCTTTACAGGCAACTCTTACGAAAGTCAATGGGAGGTTTTCCACTAGCTCCACCGAGCTTTGGTTCAGGTCAGCTTTCTGTGGGAAAGTCTCCTCAGTTAGGAACTTTCATTGGTGACCAGCTAGTGTTCAGGTGCCTGTTGTTCCACTGCAGTTCCAGGAATGAATTCCAAAAGATTTCCTAACTGTCATTTCTACTTTTACTTCCTTGCCAGGTTCTCAGATGTTTCCTTTACCGTGTCGGGTAATATGAAAAGAACCTCAAACTGAGGCTTGCACCGAGCTATTGGCAGCTGAATAAGGAAGGTTTCTCATGCATTGGAGTTTGAGGAGAAGATTTAGCAAAGTCTGTTTTCTCACCTTCTGGTGCTCTCGCCATTCAGGAATTCTTCTCTCATTTATCCCTGTAGCTCTATCAAGGATGTGATTGTTTTAAAGCCAGAGTTATTGAATCAAAAAATCAGTACCAGGTGCTGCTTTCTTCCATGAGGCTAAATTTGTTCTTTCTACAGCACAGTTCTGACTTGAGTGATCTCCAGTTGGTGTTTTCTCCAAGCATAGTGCTCTGCTGTTAATTTGGGATTGTTGAGCAGTTTAAAAACCATGTGTTTTTGATAAGGCCATGACACGTTTGTAAAAACAAATGGATTTTAAACTGCTGAAGTTTCTAAATTAACCTTTAATATCTTCAATTTTCTCAGTATACCATCAAACAAAATACTGTAGCTTCTAGTAGGATTAAAAAAACCCTGAAACCAATAAAGTAAAGAATTTTAGAACTTACTGGATTCGCTAGAGGAAACCTAAGTAATCACGGGGCATTTCAAGATGTCATTCCATATGGTGAGGGCTTCTATCTTTGCGTGCTGATAATGGGGAGTAATAAAATTATGATACTGTATCTGATACCTGGTGGTATTTTGTACCATAGCTACAGAATGTAGTACAAGAGAGATAATAAGGAAGGGTTATGAAGATGTGAAGTATTGAATTTGAATAGTTTAAGAAGCCAGGTTTGGATATTAGTCTAAATTTGGCATCTTAAATAGATTTAATGATCACTTGAACCTGAAGCTATTATGGAAATCACAGCTGTATTCTGAGTGTTTCAATACACGTGTGGTGGTCGTGGTGTTGCTGGGTTTTATTTTCCCCTTCCTTAAATGAAAGGTAACTTTTTCCATAAGGGAACTGTATTTTTATGTATATGAAAATGTTATGGCATTTTATCCAATCAAACATTACAGCGTAGCTGCTTAAGTCCATTGTATTGTGGTATCATGAGTTTAATCCTGTTGTGATAAAGCTGTTTGTTTATTGAAAGAGTTGTCATCACACATATATCAGTAAGTGTAATAACTCTTCCTATAGATAATGTCTTGATTACTATTTCTTCTTATTTCATTGTGAGCAAACAAGAAAGAGCACAGTGAAGGCAAAGGAACATGAATCTGAAATGAGTAGGGAATGCTTTTTCATGGTAGACAACCACTCTGTGAAAGTTCTTACTTTACAGAGGCATGTGTACATATTACACTTCTTTTTATCCAACAGTTTCTAAAAAAACTCATGCACTGTATATAGGTACTTACTCTGAAATATGTTAAAACAGTATGCTTCAAGGCATCCTTAATATCCAGAGCCACCAGTCCGCAAGAGTAACTGGTGAAGTATTGAATTTGAATAGTTGTGTTTTGCTTTGCTTTGAGGCAACAGCATCGGGCTCTGGGGGTTGGACTACTGACATAAATTACTTGCAGACAATTTGCCAACAGGAGAGGATGCAGAGTTTGTCAAATGTACTTAATTTTTCACTTGGTCCTAAGTGGAATAATCTTATGGGAAGGGTGTTGTAGGGCTAGTGAAGAGTGTTGTGATGCTGGGGGCTCTGTGCTGTGCTGTCTGCAGGATTGCCCTGTGTTCAATGCAACAGCTAGTGCAGGGGACCCCCCTTCCCCCCCAAACAAGCATGTGGATATTTTTGACCACAAGCCCAAGGCTGTGAGATACTATACTTAATGTATATCCTTAATTAGGCTAAACTTGTACTTCAGTGATAGGATTGTTGCTTACTTTTGTTCTTAATTCACAAGGGATCTTCTTGCTCCCTTCTTTATTGCATTTGCAGCATGTGAACTCACATACTCTTTTTTCAGACGGGTATGTGTTTTGGATCTCTTTTGGTGATTACTGGGAAAAAGTTGCTTTAAATTCTGTGTCTTTTGACGTGTTCTTTTGAGGGGGATGAAACAGGGACAGATGGCTGCTAGCTGAATGGGCTTGGTTTTTAGTTTGTTTTTTATTTACTCTCTCATGCACTGAAAAGGACTGAAGGATGATACAGAAAGAAAGGAGTGGATGAGAGTTAACTTTCCATTAATTTATTCCCTTATTTCATACTTTAAAAAGATAAAATTTATTCTTTTCTCCCACCCATCTCTGGTAAACCTTCAATGAATTGTGTAAGTAAGATGGGCTCCAGCTTCAGAAATGCTGTGGGTTCACGTTAGGGGAAGATTGAGAATTTAGGGTGAGAATCAGGTGTATGTATGTAGAAGAACTTTTCTCCAAAGATTTTGGCCCCTAGTAGCACTGAATGCTGTGGAGGTGACAAGCCTTGTCTGAGCCCATGAACCCGGTCAGGGCTGAGATGAGACACGAGCTCACCGCCTGCTCTCCTGCTGACACGGCTTGGCTCAGACCAAGTGCAGCTCAGTGTTCCCAAACAGTCCACAGGCAAGGCCCCCTCGTCTCCCCCTCTGTGACACTGTTGGGGCAGACGGGTTCCCCCTTTGTGGCCACCTCACTGGGGGGCTTTCACCACCTGGGCTGACGCCAGGGCTTGACTGTTTGGGATTAGAGGTGGATGTGAACTTGGGCTGAGTTCCAGATCTGTGTTTCTTGCCTCTGTTATGGGTGTAGGTAGTTAATTCTACCAACATTTTTGGATTTACAGAAACTGGAAGTGATTGTGTATGTTTAGGGAGTTGGGGACCATGTGGGTTTACAAACAAAAGCAAAAAGTGGTGCTTGGGTTAAGATAAAATATTTGTACTACTACTTGCATGCATACAGTAGAGGGCTGTACAAAGACAGCAATAGCAAGCTATTGTATTAGCTTCTGGAAATTGTGCGTATGAGTTGGGGACTAGGCTTCTCAAAGCAAACTTTGATCAACCATTAAAACCTTATCCTGAGGGGCTGGATTTGATTCCGCTCTCTGAACAGTGCTGTTCACAACTGGAAGTAAAATTGGGACTCTTTTGGCAATTGCTGGGCAACAGCTAATTCAAAGCAGACACAGCAGATGAGGTTAATATCAAGAGACTTCAGGTCCTGCATCTGAGCTAAATACTTGAGGCAGCCCAGTTTCTCATCCCTGGAGAGGAACGGACACCTTTAGGGTGAGCTCATCTGACCTGTTTTACAGTTTATTTCAGGATGAGATGGAGTATGGCCTAGATTAGCTGCACTGGCTCATCTCCATTGATGGGAGAGAAACAGTTGACCAGTTCTGAAATAGGTGTCTCTGCATCCCCTTCTGCATATGATTTACCTCATACCGTAAAAGTAAATTTTTATATGAAAGATTTTTCTTTATGAAGTAGAGTTGTTGCCTTTGTTGCCTTAAAAATGGTCATGTGTATATTTGGAAGAGAAAGGCTAAGTAATGTTTTACAAAGCCAATGGCTTCTCAATTTGGCCCACAGAGCAATTTTGCACAGCCCCAGGAAGTTCATACACAGCCATAATTATACTTGGGAAGTATATTTGGGTTGTGGACAGTATGTCATGAATGCAGGTAGTCCCATGATGTCTTTTTTCAGAGTAAAATTTGGTTTGAGAAACTTCCATGGAATTTTCTGATTAAGCCAACAGTGTCATTTGCCTTGGGTCTGATACTGGCATCTAGTCCCTTTATGCGGTACTGCTCCCAAATTGGTAGACCTCTGCAAGGAGGCAGCTGTACTTTTTCTTGTCACGCATTCTCAGACCTCAAAGCATAACAGATCATGCCATGTGACACTGAAAAGCCAGCCTAAATCTGAGGGAACAGGCATGACATGGAGTTAATGAGCACTGAAGGACTTGAGTTGTCTTTATGGTCTATGGAGTTGAGTGCCTCCGTACCCCATTCCCTCTTGTGCACTGTGCAGCATCTGCGTGTTATGGCCATCCTGGACTGGCTGCTGCGCAGGGTATCCTGGCTCCCTGTGGGCTTGCGGGGGGAAAGCTCTCTGTATGCACGCTCAGCCTCTGAATGGGTGGCTGAGGAAAGAAGCCATCCCTAGAATATAGGCTATTAAAGT
Organism: Cariama cristata; assembly: GCF_000690535.1. Lineage (NCBI taxonomy): Eukaryota > Metazoa > Chordata > Aves > Cariamiformes > Cariamidae > Cariama > Cariama cristata. The sequence goes on from NW_009627720.1 coordinate 10,852, forward strand.
AAATGCCTTTGCAGGTTTGCAGACAGAATAATGGTGAGCAACAACCGCTGAGACAGTTTCAAATGAAGTAACATTTGAAGCAATGCTAGCAGTTCATTTTTAGTAGATCATAAAAGAATAAAATTATGTTCACCCGTTTCTGACGAGTTAGAGAATGAACACATGTGCCTTGTTAACCAGCTCTATACAATATACAAATTAATCTTTCAATGATTTTTAGTAAGTCCTCTCTTGATCTCTCTATTTTTGGGCTTTTTGGAACCAAAACCTCAGAAATGCTTTCTGTGTATGAAAGCTTTCACCACCAAATATAAAAATGACGTTAGCTTCTTCTATTCCAACCCATTTTAAGCTCTGATGTTTAAGACCTTCATTAGACGACAGAGGGATTTTAGGTCAAGCACTGCCTGACTTTCACGATGATTTCCATCTGATGGGTCTTGCATAGTGAAGTCTCTTCATGCTTTATTTAAAATTTTAGTTGTGCTCTTGACTCATGGAAAAATAAATAAAAATAAAGGGCTTACTAGGAGTGCTGCAGTGAAAAAATGATGGAACTGCTTTTTCAAATGAACTGCGTGGCATTTATCCATGAGAAATATCCATTAAGTGAGTGAACAAAGTTACTGCTCTAGTTTGACATAGTAGGCAATATTTCTGCGAGTATTGTACATGTAGATGATTTACGTCTACCTCTGTTTTAAGATCACCTTTAAAGTAATAAAACATAAGTGGGCAAACTCTTCCCGTAATCCTGCTTTCCCATAGCTCTTTGCTATGTTGCTTAAAACGTGATGTTACACTGAAATGAGTATTTTCACTTTGTCCACCCATAAGGGTAGGGGGTAATCTGTTTGCAGTTATTGCTGGTACTGAGATAGTATTTCAAGTTTGTGCTTTGGCAGTGACCAGGGGTGTGGAACGTGTAGCAGAAGGCTGGGAGAGAGGGTCTCTGCCAGAGCATTGGCTCCATGGTGGGCAGGGCTGTCTCCAGGAGCTGGAGGAGGAGGAGAGGAAGCCGTGTGTAAGCAGTAATGAAGGGAAGGAGGAGAAAACGGAACTGTTTAAAAACCTAGCCCCCGAAAAGTGAAAGGTGAAAAAGCTTCAGTGAAACTGCAGCTGCAAATATGCATGAATGTTTGTTTATTACAGCTTGGTCTGCAAATTCCGTGCATTAGCTGAAGGGTTTGTCCTAATTTGTTTGTGTCTGTTGGCAGTTCATCTGTGCAGTAGCACGTTGTGGTTGCAGCAAATCCAGAAAGCCGATGGAAGATGAGAGTACCCAAAAAGTGCTCACTTGAGCTGTGTCCTCAGTGGCGCCGGGAGCGAGCAGTTGCCCTCCCGAGGGTGCAGGCAGCGGGTCTGCTGCGGGGTGGCCGTGCCCGGGAGCGTGCCCCAGACTGCAGGCGGGGCAGTGGTGCTCAGGGCAGTGGGTGCTTTGCTGGCGTCGGACCCTGCAGTTGTCTCGTTGCGGCGCGCAGCCACCCAGGTACGCACCCAGTGGGACGAGCTCACGGAGGAACGGGGTGTGTACGTGTGTAAACTCGTTTGCACTTTTATGTTAGAATTGCCTTAAAGTTCTCAAAGGCTGCGAGTTCAGGGTAGTATTGTAATAATGACATTTATGCGCTGTTTACCTGGTGTGACCGCTGGTGCACAAGCAAGCTTCTAGGAGTCTTACTTCATTCCACAGTTTACCAGAATGGTTTTCTGGATGTGAGTTCTTTGCATGGGATTCCTATTATGGGCTGAATTGAATATTAAATTACTCCTCAAACCCTCAAGGCAGTACATCAACTTCGCTCATACTGAGCAATTTGTGCTGTGCAGTATGTACCGTGTACTGGCTTCAGTTTCTGAATTCTCCCAGGGCTAGGATTTTACTCCATTCATTTCCATTTTTTTTTTTTTTTCAAAGTTGGAATGTTTTACTAAGGGTGAAAAATATTTTTAATGAAATATTTTAATTTGTTCTCATGTTATGGGCTTGTATTCCACCCTCCCCCCCATCCGGGTTTCAGGAGATGCTTTAAATATTTTCTGAGTACATGCACTTTCAAGGTTTTTCTGCAAATCCAATCACGTTTAACAGGCGCAGAGTCCTTGTGAGTCAATGTTGTGTTTTTCTCTACTTTATGCCTCCCAGATCTGGCAGATATCTAGAGTTCTAGGACAAGAGATTTTCAATGTTTTGTGTATGAAAGCAGATAAGATTGGTACATAGTTAGAATTTCCTCAGAAAGGAACAGAGCTTCAGACCTCTGTGGGAGGAAGGCATTTCATTGACCACATGTTTTGTAGAATTTAGTAAGTTTAGTAAGTAATTAAATCCAATAATGCATTGTATACTTTATCAAAAGTGATGGCTTTTGTAAGGAAAGCTGTACTTGTGTTTTTCCTTCACTCTTCCTCCTTTTTTTTTTTTCTTCAAACTTAAGTGAGTGGCATATGTAACATGTAAAGAAAATACGGTCTTTGCTTTGATCTTACCTAGGAAAAAGTTCTTGATCCTAAAGTCATAGTTTTAGCAAGATGGATGGTAATTTTCACTCATAGATAATGTGCTTAATTCAGTTTAACTTTTACCTTCACCAACCAAATTCAATGCATTTGTTTCATTTTAGCCGTAACTATTTTCTTACTTTTTTCATTTGCACTGCAATATAAATTGTTTGTTCTGTGTTTCCTTGCTTGATTTCCCCCCTCCCTCCACCTTTTTTTCTGTCATTTGCTTTCAGACACCTGAAGGGTAATTTTTAACAGTGAAAAGTGGGGAAATGTCAAAGGTAGGGCTGCTGATTAAAGCTCTTTGTGTGCTCTGTGCTTTCTGTCTGTAGTTATCAAGCTGCAGAACGTGAGATGCTCAGCATGTGTGACAGGGACAGGGCTTTAACCTGAGAGAAGGTTAGCTGGTGACTTGATGCTCCTTCTTTCTGTTTCCATTTGCTGACTTCCAGATTGAGAACCTGGTGCAGCTGGGTTAACTTGGTGCTTCATGGAAATTTTAGAAAGGAGACAACCGCTTCATATCAGCCTATGATCAGAAACAGAGGGAGAAAGGAAAAGAGAAGGCATGAAGAATTAAAGAACAAAGAAGCATGGATCAGAAAAGGAAAAAAAAAAAAAAGAGGAACTAGTGGCAGGGAATGCTTACCTCCCTGGGGAAAAATAAAAATACATAACTGTTTCCTTGATGTTACTTTGCCATATAAACGATTACCCTAGGAGCCATGTAAATGATGTACGATTATGAGAGAGAAGTGAGTAGGCTTCTGCTGCTCTTCCTCTCTCCCTTTCTTTTTTCAAAACTATCTGTAGAATCTAAGACCTGGTCCATGCCAGAAACTGCAAAAAAAAAGTTAGACATGAAAAGGAGGGATAATCCCACATGATTACACTTTTGTTATTTCTCAAGTGTTAATCACAAAATGAAAAATGGTATTGTGTGTAATCTTAGATTTGTGTAAGTGCAAGATGACATTTTGAATTACCTTTCCTGAAACACAAACTGTGCATGTCTCAGACGTAGAAGACATTCACTGAATTGCAGAGCTTTAAAAATGACAGTCCTCGGGCTTTGATGGATTCTCTGTCTCCTGAAGTCTTGAAATTAAAGTCAATATTTTTCTGTATTTCCAACAGAAGTTAAAAGACTAAATGCAGACATTATTGCATGGTGTACCTGGGCTTATATAGGTGTTTGACAGGATGATCACAGCGTGTCTTCAGGATGTGAGTTATGAGTCGTTGTAGTGCTGCAGTGTGTGTAGCGAATGATTCTTCGCATACTTGGACTTGTGCTTTTCTCATTTAACATTCTTCTGTATTTGTTTTCTTAACGTTTTCTTTTTTGGTGCAGTTTTTCCAGCTGCGCTCTCTCTCCCTGTTTCCGGTGTCCATTCCAGCTGGTTCTGTAGCCTTCCCATCCTGTCTGCCGCAGCCTGTCTTTGTCTAGCTATACTGCTGTAATACCCTTTTTCTCCTGCAAACCCTCCAGAAACCTGGTTTTGTTTGTAGGTAGAGAGTGTGGTTTGGGTTTTTTTAGGAAAAAAAGGAGAAAATTGACTTTAAAGGTTTTTTTGCGTTTGTTTTTTACTTCAGCTCCTCCTCAGTGCAGACTAAGGAGGATGGACACCATCTGCTTCCATCACTATGGCTTAGGCTGGTCTCATTCTCCTGTGGGACTGGTTGGGGACTGAGCTGCTACCCAGGAAATTGGGGCTGATAAAACTTCTGCATTACCTTTTTACACTTTCTTGGCCTTTTAACAGAAACTGATCTGTTTTGGCTCAGCTAAAAAACGGACATATTAAGGCCTTTTCTTCCTAGAGTATTTCTCTTTACTGTACTTCACGGCCAACTGCTGGTGTAAGCCGTAGCACAAAAAATTCCCGAGACTGTATTTTACAACAATGGCTTCAAGTCTAGTCTGACTTAATTAGTAGGAAAAAACAGCTTATATCTCTGGCTGTATTAGGAGGCTTCATGGTGTTGTGGTGTGACTGCTTATTATTGAACCTTCAATGCAGAAAACAGTTTACCTTACAGATTTTTTTTTTTTAAAGAAAAATAGGTTAAAGATTTAAGCCACCACATAAATTCTGAGTATGATTACAAAATGCAAAAATGATGAAGATATAAAATTCTGTGAGGAAAGCCATGCAAGAATGCCTGTGGGCCTAGATTTTTATTCCTTCACTTTTACAGCAAGAGACTAAAAATGCGTATGCAATATTAATTCAGGATATACAGCAAATTGGCATTTGGAAGCATTCAATTTTCTTCATAATTGTTCTTCATTCTCTTGGCCGATTATCAGTAATTTCAGGGAATTAGAGATGCTCCTTTTAGAAGTTTCTAGTGAACTCTTTAGAATTGTCAAACAATAACAAACCTGCCACTTAGGCAGCAATTTTCCCTCTTGCTGTCCTCACACTAATGTTAGATCGCTGTTTGGAAAGGCTAGACAAGCAAACTGCCATGTAGTAAAGTGGTAGGAAAATTTTTTCAGCCTCATTCTGCTGAGTGAATTTTGATCCAAGAATTTTTGTGTTTGTTTTGTTCATGCAAAGACTTTTACCCTCTAGTTTGGGTCCAGAGAGGTTGGGTTTTTTTGATAGCAAGATCTGCAAGAGTATATTTTGTTAAAGAACGTCATACTATATTTTTGTGGATTAAGCTTGTATTTCTTTAGGTATCTCCAGGTGAGTCCCACAAGAACGTAATTCAAAGCATGCGATATCCAGGTCTTCCTTTTTCTTCTGCTGTAAAATGAAAAGGGAAACAAAATTGCTAAAACTCCTCAGGAATGGGGTTGTGAAGTTCCTCTTACTGAAAAGGTGGCTTTCTGTCCTCCCTCGCTGCGTCACAGGACTTCCTAAAGCACAAAGTGTGTACAAGGACAAGTGCTGCAAGCCTTCTGTGGTCGGAAAGGGGTGTGGGGAGGGGCTGTTTGATGGGAATGTCTGCGAGAGCGTCATTCAGTGACCCGGTGGGATATGTTATATATCTCCCTGTAGGTTATGGGTGTGCTGAGCATCATCATCTCTCTGTCTCTTGATCTCTGTCTCTCCCTGTCTCCTGGAGTTACCAGGCCAAAGGGACCAACATCCCAATTGTGTCCCTGTGCCAACCAGGAGTGAGGGGTGTGAACATCTGAAGAGTGTGGGCTTAGGTGGTTTTGGCTCCTGTTCCTCTCAGTGTAGCTGATTCCCAGCCCTGCTGAGGTGCTGCTGCTGAAGAGGAGCCGCAAAGCTCTTGGAGATGTTTGTCTGCTTTTCTCTCCAGCTATGTGGAAATAGCAAAAATTATTACACTTGGTCGGTGTTTTCAATCCAGTAACCGTATTTGAGATAACCCAACTGCTTCTGAGGAACATGAGAGCAACCTTGCTTTACGTAAATGGTTTTGGTAGTGTCAGAAAAGGCAAATATACCTGTTTGGTTTGTTTTAATCTGCCTCTCATTAGAATTGCTGTAGTAATCACACAAAAAGTACAATGATAGTTGTGTTCCAAGAACCAATGAAAACTGAGGTACTTGATGCTGAGCATGGGACAGTGAGCAGCCCAACCTGCCCTCCTGTCCAGGAACAACGAGTTTTGTGATGTCTGTGTTCAAGAGTCGTTCCTCCACAAGCGACCTTTCCTCTGGCTGGCTTTTGCGTGATGAAGAGCCCCTCTCTCAGAAATGTTCTGTTGTGGAGAGGAAGGGACACTCTCCTTAATTAAGATTCAGACTTGATTTCCCATATATGCTTGGTCTTGGCTTTTTAAACTTTTTGAGGAAGTTTGCATTTTGCATATGTGTTGCGTGACCAATGTATAAGTTTTCTGTGCTCTTGAATTTGAACTTGATTCTACGAGAAAGGGTGTTAAACGTTCTTTGGAAGTATTTTCAAATGCTTTAAAAATACATAAATCCAAATGTCATCTGAGACACGAAAGTGAACTATATAATGAATTAATAACTTTTAAAATAGTTTTACAAATTCCAGAGAAGAAACACAAAATAATGAACTTGTTCACAGAAAGCTATTTAGTTTCAGAAACATTTAAGAAATATTTTTACTGTTGATGTGAATGATATGAAAGATAATTTTTCAGTTTCTGTACAGACAAGATCTCAACTAAAACTAATGCATGTCTGTATGAATACAAATTTACTTTTGTTCTGGGGTGACCTTAAAAAGTATCTACATGAGGGTTCTCTGTTTTAGATAGCTTTTTTGTTTGTAGTGATGAGTAAGTATCTTAGATATTTAATGCGGTAGATTTTTTGACATCTCATATGAAATACTAAATACGCTAGCTCTCATATAGTTATTAAAATACTCTGCCCTCAGAGATTGCATAAATAGGTAACTAACCAGTAATAAGCTATTTTTCGGCTCTCTTATTTTATGTGAAATTCAAGATAGCTACTTTTATTAAACAGTAAAGTAGCTTTTAGTCAGGAGCACCATGTTTAATGTAAAAATAGTGTAGTTTGGCAAAATATATGTGAACAGTTTCTTAGTTAGCTTTCAGATTTTGAATTAAGCACTTCAGAAAACAGAGGCAGTTTCCCGCTAGAAGCGCGTTGACTGCTTGATGACACTGCAGAGAGGTGGATGATGTGTGAGAACCTATGGATGTTCTACTCACAGTTGTTTATACATCTTCCCCATGTTTATTCTGTGAATGTCCAGGTGCTGTGTACAAACCTCATAAGGATGCATGAATTGAAAAATCAATATGCTGCAGAGGTCTTAATGCCAGAAAACTTTCTAAATACTTATGTAAGATAAAAATGATGATACTAAGACTTGTTCCCTAAAATCTGTTGCTCTCAGGTGGGTTAAAGAAATAACTCCATCAGTACAGGAGATGGCTCTCTTCTCCTGTGGCTTTCTTTTAGTAGTTATGCAAGATAACTTTCTTTGTTTTGAGGAGTGGAAAATATCTGAGTTGCATTTCACAGAGCCTTTGTGGAGAATGTAAGTTAAAAAATACTATTACAGTGAATTTTATTTTTGGTTGTAGCAGCATCATCTTACTATGCAGCTACGAGCTGGGTAGGGGAAGCCCGTGAATGCTGAGGACTGGTCACCATAGTGCTCTTACAGCTGTCCTTTACATCCTGGCTGTGGCATGAAAGTCCAGCTTGGGCACTCATCCAGAAATGTAGCTCCTCCTTTGGATCTCCATCTTAACAAATGAATGGATAGTGACCCTTCCATGTTCCTACTTTACTCCTGGATATTTTTTCTCATTGACTGAGGTTGTTAGCATTGACGCTGCAGGGGCTATGTCTGGGTGCATGGCACTCGGGGAGGTTGAGTACTCTGTCCGTCAGCCCACATGCAGGCCCTGGCCACGGCCTCATGTGAACCAAAGGAACTGTAGTTCCTTTGTTTCCCTGGTTTCTCTTCTGCCCATCCTCAGTAGAGGTTTTGTCAACTTGTTACTTTTCTGCAGGGAGGCCGCGGAGAGTGCGAAGTGTATGTAGTAGTAGCACAAGGCACTTAACTGGCTTGAGATGCAGAAGGAGTCATTCACTTGCAGATAAGTTGTAAAAACGTTTTTCTTCTGCTCTGTGGAAAATGCAATGTGTTTGAGGGGTTTTGCAGACTACTCTTGTCCAACTGACTACTTACAGGGCATTTCCTGGATAACCTGTCCTGGGCTATTGATTTTCCTTTGAACCTGTTTGGATTCCTCATGTTCAAGCAACAGGCTCCAATTATTCGTGCTAATGGAAGAAGACCAAGTGATATATGCTGGCTGTCCTCTCTTTTTCTCATTTCAGTGTATCAATACATTTTGGGCTGCAGAACAATAAATACCTTATTTCTCTCCTTTGAAGAATGAAACAGAATGAAAACTGCTTAACAGTATAAAATGAATAATCATCATAATAATTTAAAAACATTAATAATTTTTGTAAAATAAAATTTGTCTACCTCATGTTCCCTTTCTGCGTGCAGATATATGAAATTGTTGTAGCACATTCTAGGATGAGACAAGGAGGGAGGCTTGTGGTGTGGAGACAGCTTGGAAAAGTTAGCTGCTGGGAACCTGACAAATTCTGGCATGAAGTATATACCATAGTATTTCAGTAAATATCTTCTGTTAGTTCTGGCTAAAACTGTTTCTCCACTAAGATGATCTTCGTCTCTGGGCTAGAACCAATCACAAATTATAATCAAAATTGGCAACTGCAAGCATGAAAAGTCATTGATCCAAAAATTCATGAACTGTCTTTCATGTAGTGAGATTTCTTTTTGAACTTCAGCTGAGGCTCTTTCTATTTGCTTATTCTTGGTTTTGAACTTTTAGGAATAATTTTTGACTCTCTTCAGCCTTGGCAATGTGAAATAAAAAAAAGGTGTGAGAGGTATGTAATTAAGCATGCAGCGTAATGTGTGTTTCCAAGGTTGTAAAAAGGAGGAGAGGAAAAAAAAAAAGGGGGGCGAAGAGAGAAAGAAAAAGAAAAAAAAAAAAGGTAGATGTTGCCAAAGTTTCTCCAGGGTGTAGAAAATTTTCTGCATTTCCAGAAAAGAACAATTCAGCCTCCCTGTTGTTGTAAGGGACTTTGTAAAGTACGTGTAAAGGTAGACAGGAATACTTGACTTTGCACACGCTTCAAGCAGCAGCTAGTCTTCCACTGGTCATTAGGCATGGTTTTAAAAAAGAAGGAAATACAGTTTATTATTATAATCTGTTTCTAGTAAAGAAGGAAGAATTAAAGATGTCTGTTGGTCTGTCATCCCTTGGAAAACAGTAGATGTTCTGTTCTATTGTCCCTTTGTCAGCATTATCTGAACAATTTAGCTAACAACTTCCAATGTAGTCTAAATGGTCTTACTTCCTGTTTGGCTACTGGGAACACCGGAGTTTTCTGCAGAAAGTGATCTTTAACCTTGAGAGTTAATGAGAAAATTTCAGCATGTTGTGCTGGTAGCTGGAGCTTCTTGTTCCCCACTCATGTAATTGGAAAGAGCTTGTTTCAATGCCGTTAAGTTTGTGTAGTCCCCAAACTTTGCAGCTTCCCAGACTGTTCTCCGACCTACCCCCAATGAAAGGTCAGGCACAGCATTGCATCTTCTTGCCGAGAGCAGGACTATCTGCCCTCCCATGTCATGGGCATGGCAGCTCTGCTGCCGTGCATCTCTTGTGGATGAGGAGGGTTGGTGGCATTTCATCTCATTACTTAAACACGCAAATACTTGATTTGTCTTCAGGGATTCAGCATGATACTTGTAGCTGAATGACATAAAAATAATATTCTTGAGATCTTTATGCTCAGTGCTTTGCCTTTGAGCTGTATTAGTCCCTGCGTGCAGAAGAGCCTTTTGCTAAAAATTGTCTATCTGAGCACATGGGTTGGCATGACATGGCCTTTTCCTAGTTCTGCTTGAGATCTTTTACTCTTCTTGGTCATCATCATCAGATACGAGCTCAGCGAAATGTTAACTTGCAGAAATTTGACAACACTTTAAATGACAGCATGTTTCATGGATGAACCAACATGTTTCTAATAATCCTGGTAAATGTTTCTGTCATGGAAACAAGAGCAAATGCCGTTAAAATTGCAGAAGCTGTTAGTAATTTTTAATAGTTGTTCAGGACTATGTTCACTCTATCTTATTATAGATATTAGTTGTAATCTTTTTTTGCTGTGTGAGGAACTTGGTAGTGTGCATAGAGGCTTTTCCTTCCCACATGTTCTTTTTTGTTCACATTTTGTGCATATAGGTATGAAAATGCATGAACAGATGATTTCTGACCCAAAAAAAACCTTTAAATGATTGTAGTCAAGTTTTCTTGGTTGTTATAATATTACCCTTCAGTTAAAAATCTGTCTAAATTTCTGTAATGAAGCTATGTGGATTTTGGGTAGTGCAGGTTCAGATTAACCTCCAGGTACAGATATCCCAAAATCATTGCCTTCTCCAGCCTGATAGTGGCCTGTGAGCTGGATGTAAATGATCATTTTTATATCTCTGAAAAACCTCAGCTGGGTTTTTGGCGATTCCTGTACTTCTCTGCAGTGGAGCAAGGCTGGAGCCGGACATGCTTGCCCCAGCCTGCAGGGAGTAGAGGCCGAGTGTCCCTGCTCGCTCAGTGGTGAGGAGGTTCTCCACAGAAACATGGAGACATGCCAGATTGAGCCATACACTTTCAAAGATGGAGTATTCGTCTGATGAGTGGCAAAGAAATACCTCTTCCCTCACTGTTTCAAACATAAATGAGGTAAACAGCCATCATACGTAACTTGTTCACTCTTCATGTAGTTAAGATACCGCTAGCAATCCCGCTGCCACCTGTTATTTACCGTACCCTGTGTACACACTGGACTGTTCGGTGATGGTCCCATTGTGATGTCTTTACTAATCCAGAAGTTTGGTTGTTTTTTTCCTCCTTCTAAACCTTAGTAGAAATGCCGTAGCTTTCCATTACCTCGCTGTTTGCCCAGGAAATGGCCAGTGGGTAAGGTTTCCTTCAGTGGACAGGAGCCGCAGAAGTGATGCTGATGGGCAATGTGGAGGCTCTGCAGCCCTCTGGGCAGTGCAGACGGTTCCCTTTTTGATAAGTCAATTAGCGCCGTAATTCATGAGCCAGTGGATGCAGCTTTAGGTTCTGATGGAGAATAGGGAAGGAGAGAGGTTCCTGTACTGGCTTTGTAAAGACTTGTGTAACAACAAATCCCTTGTTAATTATGCACATACCTGCTGAATTGCAATTAAACATGTTTAACTCTTTGGCATCTGGATATGATCCGCATAGGAATTCCTGCCTCACATATGAGATGATGTAGTGATGTACAAGGCTGTGTCGGCAACAGATGTTGAAAGAAAGTTTATTCCAGGATAAGTCAGAAACAGATACAGACTGACAAGTAGTTCTGAGCCCCTGATGTCTCAGTACCGCAGGGTAATGGCACTTCTACCCACCTCTTTTCCTCCTCATATAAAGGCACAGCGGTGGCTTGGGGACCAGAAGGCCATCTTGACATTGGCAACACAGCAGGTTTTCTCTGGCTGAAACTCACTGACGAGAAAACCATAATGTGTATTATACATGTTATATCATTCCTGGTTCTTCCCAACTGAGCTCTTAAAGTTACAATCTAAATCCTATTGTTGCATCTATATTTCTTCCCTTCTGTCCGGGAAAAAAGTTGCAAAATTCTTCCTCTAAGTGAACCTTTCTGAGCCTACCCAAAGCATTTAGACCAATATACAAATATAAACAATATACAGTTTTGACATGATTGCATTATGTTCACTAACAGAAGCAATTGTACCAATACAGTTTTAGGGGATTTTTTGAAGTTAAGAAAAATATCTGCCAACTTCCTTCCTGTGTCTCAGAGCAGTGAAGCATTATCAACTCAAAGCAGCTAGGAATTTTCTCCTGTCACTGCAAACCATTGCGTGCACTGCAAAATGAGTTTGGAATGAAGATGCAAAATACAGTGTCTTCATTGTAATATAACTAAATGTCAATCAGAGTCTTATTAGCAAGGCATGGTCTTTGATGTAAGCAGAAAAACTTCTGCAGCAGCAAAGTTGATGCTTCTACTGTTGCACAACTGTTTGAAGAAGTAAGGAACAAATTTAGAAAAAATTTTTAACATCTGGGGGACTAGAAGTGCATTTTTCCTACATTTGTAGCAGTACTGTGAAAATAGGTAAAGAGGTAATCCAGCATGTTATAAGGAAATCTGTGAAGAAAGTGCCCAAAAAACTGAGACTGCAGCTCATTCAAACATACTGAAACATAATTTTTTTGACAGAGACGAGTAGAACATTTGTAAGATCTGACATTTTTGTCTTTTCTTTTGGCATACAAAGATATTTGCATTTTAGAAAAAAGCCCGGAGAAAGGAGACGGAGAGAGTGTAGGTAATTAAATTTTAATTTTGGATTTAAAGATCTTTCTCTAATTAGCTTTAAAAGTCAGTGTCTTAAGTAAATTGAGTTTCAACGTGCAATCATCTTTTTCCTCCTGGATCTCAATATTCAGAAGTAGGAAGAAAGAATATTAGAGAAAGAGAAGGAAGATTGTTATTTTAAAGACCTTTCAAGATAAGGATTTAACATTACCTCATTATTAAAATATAACTGTGGCAGGTTGATGTTGTCTTATTTCAGAATTTCAAAGTCATTGAACAGTCATGGTTGGGAAAATGGAAAACTTAGGTTCTATTAAAAGAAATTGAAAATGATACTAAGAAGGTAAGGACTTTTATTCTTTCTTTTGTATTGTAATAAGACTTCTTTGCTGGCTTGGTTGGGTCCTTTTCACTGTTGTCCGTTCTTCCAGAGATGATCTTACTTTTCTATGAGTCATTTTTGATCATAGGTGTTAAAATACAGTGTCTTGTATTTCTTAAAGATATACTAGCATGCAGTGGGTTTTTGTATGTTTTACACAGCCAAGTGTATTTTCTGTACATGTATGTGATGGCTAGGGACGTACGCACACCTGTCAGATTTTACAGGCTGAGTCTAAGAGTCCTATGACCTGCCTCATTCATCTGCCGTTTGCTAGACCGTGTTGTGCATTTTTAGAGCCATGATACGGCCTCTGCCCCACCCCTGACGTGGCTGCCTACGAGATCTCCAATTGCATGGGGCAACGGTAGGAAGAAAACAGAATAATTGTGATTTGTCATGATTTTAATGTGCAGATGCTTATAAACGTGCCATTTTAAAGCTAGAGAAAGAAGAAAGCAGAGAGCAATATTTGATGACATGGAAAATGATATCTGTAAGGGAGTACATAAGCTGCTCTTTGAAGATGAGTAGCTAGAAGAATAACTGAAAACAGTTGAGTTTGTACATGAAGTAGTTAGAAATATCTGAAATTGTGTGAAGTTAACAGTGTTGGGTTGTTTTTTTTTTACTCTGTGAGAGGAATGGCAGCCTTGTTATTTAGCCAAGAATTCTGAATGTAGAGAAATTAATTTTAGAAGTTGACATTTTTAAACATAAACATAATTTCAAGTAGAGAAATGCTAATTATCTAAACTATGTCATCTTAGGCTTTCTTTTAATTCTGAAAGGGAGAGCCATGAACGTTAGATAGTTGGCATTTGTAGGTGAATGATGCACAATTGACGTAGTATTTGCAAATGTTAAAGCATTTGATAGAAATTTAAACGTCTTGGAAATTCCAAGTTAATGTCAACATAAATACTTCAGTATGGTTTTAATATCAGCATAGAAATCTTGAAAATTGGAGGCAATCTTAGTCTAGAGTTTGTTGTCCAGTAGGATGTCATGAGGATTCCTGTTAGTTTTGGTTTTATTTAACATCTTTAAATCTGGTAGAAGCAGTACTGTAAATAGTACATTAATTAAATTTCCAGATGTTGATAAACTAGGAGAAGAGAATAATATGAATGGAGGAAAGATAAATAACCTAACAGAGATGTAGTACACATACTGGAAAAATATCATTTAATTCATCCTGAATAAACAGAGGCTAACATATAAGAATAATGATCTAAACTGAACATATACTTTAATTGACAAGGCAAAGATGCTGAAGTAAGGCTATAGAAAAAGTTTTAGGATTTTTGTGCATGTTCTGGATTGATATCATGACAATAAAATACCCAAATGTGATTATTGTTGACTATGTATTAGTGTCAAAGGTAAGAAAAACAACACAGGGAGTATATTACTTGTAAGACAGTACTGAGGGTATTTCATAAGAGAAATACACTATTCTATGTGTCTTCTGAAGAAGTTAAGACCACAATAATATTTACAAAAATGAACAGCAATAGAGAATTAAGAGAAGCAAAGGTGAAGTTACATGTTGCGTAGCACTGTTGGAGGAGAAATGCTATAATTGTCTGTGACACATGAAAGGAAAAGATAGTTTTGTAAATGAAGGGGAGATAACTAGTAACAGGAGGATAAACTTGGGGAAAATAATACAAATTTAAAAAAAAAAATTCTGAAGATTTTGACCAAGTGAAGAGTATTCACTTTGAGAAGTGGTGCAAATTCTTCTATAAATAATCATTACTTAAAAGTGGAATGGGTTCTGGGGGAGAGAAAAATACCTCTCTGGGCCATGGAGAGAGAGTTGGTGGTGTCTATGTATCTTTTTTCCTTTGCTATCATGTCCAAAAGTATGTTTCTGAAAAGATCTGTAACTGGTTGTAGCTTTGCAGCAGTAGTGCTTCACATCCCTCCAGGCAGCCGTCTCCATGTAGCACGCCTGAGTTTTCTTCTGCAGGACAGATGATACAATTGTCTGGGGAGCAGTTCCTCCCCTTTTGGAACTGCTTATGTTTTTAATATTTTTTCTTTTCTGATTCAAGATGTCTACAGTTGATTTTCACTGTTTTGTTGATATTGTAGAGAAGTGATGGCTTATGTTAACTGCTGCTAGGGTTTAATGCAGTTTGTAGCTAAGTTCACAATCAGCTAGTTTTTGTCTCCAACTGTTTTTCTTCTATCTGTAGTCCAGGTTACAACAGCCTCAATGGCCTTTAGAAGTTACCATTGTCTTGTCTCTAGAGGTTTACCAGAATGAAACTTGAACCGATTTGGTGATTTGAGCTTTTGAAGGTCATAAGGGGTGTTTGTCTCTCACTATGTCCAACTGAGCGGAACGAGGAGCTGAACTGAACCTACTGAAATTAGAAACAGAGCTTGGGGAGCTGTGCTGGAGTGTGAAACTCAAGGCTAATCTAAATATTTTTGAAGAGATATTTCAGTTAAGTGTAGACAACATCTTAAGTTGTAGTTTCAAGTACTTCAAGCTGAAAGGAGCAGTCCTGCTTCCCTGAGCCCCGGGCTGACCCTGGTTCATCCTTTCTCTTGGACTCCAGATGAGGATTTGAGCAGTATGATGAGCTAGATGGGCGACACAGGCAGTAAAACTGTTGAGTCTCTATCTCCCATCCCCAGACCGGTTTCTTGATGCTGAGGTAGGATCTATGTGTGTCTTGTGTATACCACACACCCTGACATACATTCATATCTATGGGCTCACTTTCAGGAACTCTGCCTAACCTGAGCAGCTGCTTTGTTGAAAGCTACTCTAACAGAATTTTTTGGTTTTACAGAAACATCATTTTCCCAGAGAAGACTCTAGAGTGTGAAGGAAAAAAAAAACGTCCTGTTCAGATCTAATCATTGGTCATGGGCCTGATGGCCTGTGTGAGGTGGCCAGAAATGACCATAAGATAATTTTTTATTTCTGTGCCTTAAATTCACTGCACACTAAATTGTGCAAGCTGCCAGTGGTACTGGGGAGCTGAAACATTAGTTGAAATTTTCACAGAGTAAAATTGTCTCGGCTGTGCTATATAAATGTAGGTATGTATTTTTCTAGTCATGCCCTCCAAGCTGACATCTGAGAGGAAGTTGGTATGGAAAGGTATATATTAGCTGTGTTCTGAGAGACCACCATCCTTTACTCTGCATGCAGGACGACATATTCAGCTTTGTGGATTAAATTCACCAGATCCTCAAATGCTTTTGCTTGCGAGCATATTTGAAAATCAGAGAGGGTGATGACCCTTTTAAAATAAAAATGGAATTGCTGGCAGGAAGGGAAGGTACAACTCTGTGTTCTTAACATTTAAAGATGGTTATAAAATGTGTATTGGCTGGGTTTATAATTTATAGTGAAACTGCTGTTGCTTTTAATAAAATGAGACTTCCAGTCAGAATTTCATGATTATGAATGTGAGCATTTTGTTATCCAGCTTGGATTTATCCTACAAATAACCATTTTCTAGCAGAACTGTGGCTATATACATAACGGGATTTTCTGTCACACATAATTCTTTCTGAAGTTACAGTGCTGGACCTGTGGTTGAATACTTCAAGTCCTTGAATGTGGCTCAAGAACTGAGTTAGTGGTAACTTTCATGATTTTTAATTTAATTTTTCCTTAATTCTTAGACTTTTAAAACTTCCTGTAATTCATTATTAGATTTACCGTTTCAAGTGCTTATTTAAAAGGCACCTTAGCTGCAGAAGCAAATCAATATTTACAGTGCATTAGTGCCACAGAGAATTTGAAGCCTTGTGATTAGAGTTCATTGCTGTTTTATCCACTCTTCAAAGAAACCACAGACTTCAAACGGTATCAGCCATCATCCTGGAATCAGTGACATTGCATTGGTCCCATGCTCATCTTGTGGTTTAATTATTAAGTTCTTTTCCTTTGATTTTCCTTTTAATATTTCAAAGTATATCCTCTTCAAATCTATAAATTCAAGTAAACCAGAAGATTGTAACCAACAATATATTGGTAGAAAAGTCTGTTCAATGTATTCTTCTATGTTGTTGTTTTAATGGATAGTATCAAAACTGAGTTAGAACGGTCTCTCAGAATAGAATTGGAGAGAGGAATGCAGGAGATTGTTTTTACAACTTGTGGTTAACATAGTATGAATAAGATTCAATTCTTGGATTAATACGTGGAGCGGTATTGACCATTGCCAAGCAGCATACGCTAGCTAGCTCCATGTACTTGTCCCATTCTAGCAATTAAAAAAAAAAATTACCATATGTTTAAATTTTTGTTTTTAACTGGGAAATACATAGATCCAACACACCCAGATTATTGCCTATTATAATTTACTTTATTGTGAAGTTTGGTTAGTAATACAAGTCACTTTTCCTTATGTATGGAACCATTTTCATAAGGAGAGACTAGAATTGATCACGTTATATCTTTATATTGACAGAAATGTCTGAAAATATCTCAATAACTAATCTTATGAAAATGAAATGGGTCATATTAAAGATGGCTCATCAGTGAATAGATTTTGTAGATGAACTTCTCATGTTAAGGTTTTCTCTGGAGCGTATTAGTATTTGGGAATTCCATTGCATAATTAACTTCCTGTATTGTGAAAAGTCTCTGGTACTTCCCATGCTGCAAACTGGCAGGTTTTTGCTACAAAGCAAAAGGCAAGGCGGGGATAATTGCCCGCTCCTCTCCAGAAGTGCTGACTTGAGTTCCAGTTTCTTCCTTTCTTTAGTTGGCAATTTGGCTTCTCTTGCAGAAGTTCACCCAACTGAACTTTTGTTTTGTCAAGCAATTTGAAGAAAAACTGTAAAAATACCAGAACATTTTGCTATCACTGTGCTTATATATAGATGTACGAGCATAAGGAGCAAGCAAATTCATGTTTGAAAATTGTAATTCTGTGTTGTAGGGTGGATAGCTAAGGCAAACAGGATAATATGCACGGGCTGCTGCTTGGAACAAATATAGACTGGTATTTTTCTTAAGTGGCACTACGTACTACAGAACCACTTTCTTGCTTAGACTAATCTAATAGATGAGGGTGTATGTTCAGGGCTACACCAGCAGCACAGGCACTACTGTTGATGGGTCACTTCATGATGTGGTACGGGGCCGTTGCTGGGACTACAGCTGTGCCACCTTTGTTATGGAGTTCTCTCACGATTTGGTAGCGTACTCTTAGTATATTTGTCATCTCGGGGGAAATGAGAGGCTTTACATTCAGCCGCTTCATGAAACTTGAAGCAGTTGAAGACAAGGTAATCAATGAGTTTATGAGTATATACCGAGTAAAGTCGAAGTAGGGTTGACTCAGACCGTACTTTTCTGTGTAATTAAGGTGATCTTTCCTGAAATATTCTTTTAATTGCTTCTAGTTCCATTATACACACATGTGTGTATATACCTATGTATGTGTATAAATACGTGTATACATATTTATAAAAGAAAACGTTTTATTTGCTGGAAATGAACTCTTGTGAATATCTTTGTTATGAAAATAAAAAAAAAAATAAGAATTTTCAAAGGAAAGAGAATCGTATAGCATTTGTGGGGACAGAACATTAATTAATCCTCTGTTATTCTTGTTTACCAGAATGAACATGAAATAGAGTGACTGTTTTGGTGTTTGGTCATGTAACACTTGTGCATGTCTCAGCAGCACAAGTCCTAATTGATTTAAAAAAAAAATATTCTCACACATTTTCTTTGTGTGGCATGACTTACTGTATTTCTCAGTGTCTTTATAATGCCATGCAAAATAAGGTTCTTTATTTTAATATTATTATATGTAGCATTAACATAAAGATATTGTAAAGCTTAAGACCGGTCGTTTAACAAACTCCTGTCATTGTGTTTTCCTGCTAGTATTGTGAGACATACACCTTCAGCTTCCTTGGGAACTGTTTCCTCAAAGCGTTAAAACAGAGTCCTGGTTTTCGTTCTCAGCTATTGCCCAGTGTGCCTTTCCCACTGACTCTGCTGCTTACGTGCCATAGCTTTCACCTTTTGCTTTTCCACTTTGCATTCGAGGTTCTCAGTGCAGCAGTAAAGAGAAATACAACTGATAAATCATGTCCCCTCCAATCTGATGCTGAGTGGGAGAGTACTAAGAGGTCGCAAATACAGGCAATGAAACTTCTGTTTGGGCAAGGAGACGATAGATGTGTGGATATTTGTTGTAGGATAATAAATGAAATTGGAAAAAATTAAGTTGTATTTCAAGAGCAACTAACTTTAATGTGCCATCAAAGTTTCCAGCATGGATTTGACCTCTACATATATTAAAAAACCCTATCTCTTCCCAATCAGTCTACCTGCCTGCTGCATTGTTTATTACTAATGAAATATTTTTCCCCTGTTAGTCATGCCAGCTGGAAGGCTCAGGATAAATAGGCACAGATCTGGTTTCAGCTGTCAGGAAGAGGCAAATGAAGAATGCAGAATAGAAAACAGTCACTTCCATAAGCTTTGAGAAAGAAATGGAGAGTATATTTTAGAAGGCAAGAAGGCTGCCTTTTGCTGCAGAGATGCTGCTGTGCAGCTTCTTGCAGGCATGTTATGCTGGCAGTGTCCATGCTGCAGCCGTGGCTGTGGGATGGGGGACATCATCCTCGTCCACCTCTTTGTCACCAGGCTATTGAATTTAGGCCTTTGGCTACTTGCTCTTTAAAATACCTGTAGGTCACCTCAGCCTCTTAGTTGTTCAAGCTTGTGCTGGTTTTTTATTTTATACAACAATCGACAGGTAGTAGTGATGCTGTGTTTGTACTTGTAAAGCCATTGAGCTGTGCTATGCTGAGGTCAATAATTCCTTACTCTGTGAAACCACATTTGGTCAAAACCACCCATCCAGAACTTGAAAAAATATTTTTCCTATGTGAGAAACATTTTAAATCTAGTCTGTTTATTTGCTGTCTGTTTTATTCTTCAGATATGCCTCTTCATGTCCGACGTAGTAGTGACCCTGCACTGATTGGCCTCTCAACCTCTGTAAGTGACACAAATTTTTCTTCAGAAGAACCTTCACGGAAAAACCCTACAAGGTGGTCCACAACAGCAGGCTTTCTCAAGCAGAACACCCCTGGCGTACCCAGCGCTCATGAAAGAAAGGTATATTTCTTTCCCCCTCTTTATCCAATAAATGACAAATGTACATGAATCTTGAATTGTTGTTTTGTCCTTCTCTCACCTGCTCCTGGTTTAAACTTCCGTTTTCTGACCTTGTCCACCAAACCCTATCATCAGCAGAGGAGTGTTTGTGTAGCACATGTATCCTGCCCTTCAGAGACTCTCAATGATGCCCACAACAGGGGCTCTAAAAACTTGATTTTTGCCATCAACTGTAGTTGAAGCTTTGATTACTCATTACTCTGCAAAGCAGGACCTAAATGCTGTTATGCATTTTCTTTGAATGCAAAGAGGCTATGTCTATAATGATTTTTACTGATCTCCATAGAAGTCATAATGTCAATGAATAATCTGCATGTCCAAGCTGGTCTAGTCTGTCTTTCTGATGCAACATTGCTAGTTTTCACTTTCTGGGGCACTAGTCAAGTAACACAAAACGTAAATCGCAAATGCTGTTTCTCCTTGATAACATTCTTAAAACTAAAACAGTGAAATGTACAGTAAGTATTTTTTCCTTCATTTTTTCAATATGATTTCAATATCTCTACATGAATTGCATTTTTAGCTAGACAATAACAAGTTAGCAGGAAGTGCTCTTCTCAGTGCATTATTGGGAAAAAAGTTGGAAGAAATATTCCCTTTTGTACAACCCCTGACATTGCCCATAATTGTGATGGTAACTTGCAGACAAACTCAAAAGGAAAAACAGATGTATATTTTCCAATGGAAATGAGTAATTTTTAAAGAAGTTGCACTCTTGCTTACCATTTTGACTGCACAGTGCAAAATCCTGTTGGAAAATACACAGCTTGTTATAGCTATTTTTTTTTCTTTATTAATTTTGCGTAGTATAAATGCAAACTAAGACTCTGCAGCCAGGACTCCCACACCCCAAATAAAGAACTCTTTACATGCTGCTAATGAACTGAACTATCTTCAGGGGCTTTTGGTTATTTAAAAAACATCTATAAAAGCAAAGTGCTCATAGGCATTGAGGTCCACATTCTTACAGAGGTGTCAGTTTAACATGATATCGTTAGGTCTCTGCTTGATTGGGATTTCAGGTCGGTAATGGTATCTTTTCTGTCACTTGTACTGGTGTGATACAGAAGGCATGTTGTTTTGAAAAATGTTTTTTATACCATTCTGATTTGGAGAAGAAAAATGATAATCGAATCCATTTGAAGTGTTAACATTTTCAGTTAATTTTTCTGAAATCATAATGAGACTGCACTTCATTACTCGACAAGCATAGGTATGGAGGGCCATAGCGTAATCAGTTTCTTTGAGTGTCTGAAGTTAGCAGAAATTGGAGAGAATTGAACAGCAGCTAATCTTTCACACTAGTCTTCTTGCATCATTAGTTGTTCAGCATGTACTTACTCTTGATTTTCGTGAAACTATTTCATGTCTACTGGAGCATGGTGACCAAACTGGAAAGGAATGCATGTGATCTCACGTAGTGATGGGGGAAGCAAGGCATGAGAGAACATTAAATCGAGAATATTGGAAAGAACTAACATAGGTTAGTTAGCACAATCGATACTGGTAATTTCTTTTGCCTTTTTTGCACACTCTGTACATTGATCCTTTGAATACAGTAGATCACCAAGTGCACTACTTTTAATAGATAAGATGCAGTAAACAACTGTAAATAATAATTGCTTGTGTAACATATGTCATGAATTAATCCAGAGTTCGTTTGTGCTAGACTGTTTCTGTTTTCAGCAACTTGATTTCTTCATGTGAGTCAAGATTTTGTTATGAATCCTTATTTCTCTTAGGAATGGATATTAAGAATTCTCCTTTCCTTTCTCAGTATTAGCAACATTATCATTTGTAGTATTATTCTAAAAGGTGCATTTTTGAAGCCTCTGTCACTGATCACTTACCGAAGTACTAAGACTGAATTTTTCCAATTATATTTTGGTTATTTGAACTATAATAAGTCCTTGCTACTTTTCTTCTGTTAGGTTGTTTTCTTCAGCTGTGCTTTGTTCCAGACTGTTTCGTTGGTTATAGATGACACAGACATTTCAAGCAAAGCAATGAGAACAATCTTAATTTTCTGCTCAGTGCATTGGGCTTGAGCACCTATATATCTTTTGTGGGCAGTTGGCACTATGTAATGTTTTCACTGCAGTTCTCTCTCTTGACAGCACAAGAACATATGTTCTTGGGCTGAGATTTGCAGCACAGTTGTAGATTAGCAACTTTGCCCCAGCAGTATCTCACAGAAACAAGAAAAGGGTTTCTGGGAGAGTTGCCAAAAGCTTCATCCACCTACTGACTCTAAGAAGTGACATTACTTTCAGCCCATCACCTCTAAAGAGAAATAATTGACAGGTAGAAACCATGTCCAATTTTTGGAGGAATTAGCAGAGGGAAACTGCTTGTATCTGGCAGAAGGGATTTATTTCTCGGGGGCAAGTGAGAGAAGGCTCCTTATTGGTGTTTGTTTCATTTTGGGTAAGAAGAATTCGTAATGGCAGGAAAATGGGCAGATGCCAAAGTTGAGATGAAATGAAAGGGTGGGAGTGCTGCCATGCACCGAAGGCTGTGAGGAGCCAGGACATATGCCAGTAGTTCTGGGCAAAGAGAAAAGGAAAAGGGCACTGGAGAAGAAGAAAAATGTGGGATGTTTGAAGGATCTTGTTGAAGAAGCTGTAGTGTTACCTGTAGTTATTAGGGTAGATGAAGCAGAACATCAGGCTCTCCTGTAGGAAAGAAGAGAATGACCAGAGAGGGACAGAGTTTGGTTTGGAGGGGCCTGAGTAGGTCCCGCGAAGATTTGAATATGTGTTGAACTTGAGATGCATTTATGTTACAGTAAGTAGGATGTTTTGGTATAAAACTCTTGCACTAAACTTGATGTGCTCTCTCATCCATTTTTCATATCATCTCATTGTAAAGAAACAGCATATTTATTGTTAGGAGACCACAATACACTCTGTGTTTCCTTAGAATTGGAATCTCGATCATTTCTGGTTTCTGTGTTGTTCACCTGTAAGAACAACTTGAAACCAGATGTTCCGTGTCCTAAAGTACTTAGTTATTTGAAGAATTATTGTTGATTATTTACAAGTTATTGTAGTGTTGGGAACTGTACTCAGCTAGGTAATTCCTGACCCCGTCCTTCTGTATCCTTCCCATGAGTGGAAATGGGAACCAAATGATTAGTGCTTCTCATCTGTGCAAGTATTCACAAAATTGGTTCATGATTATCAGCAGCTTCAGTAGGTAAATTCACTTCTAGGGATTTTTTTAAAAAACTGAATATTAAAATAGCTTTCAGATACTTTTGTGTGTGCGTGAGACGTATCTGTATTATACAGTGACTCATGGCTTGATTTAATCCTTTCTCTTGCTTCCTTGAGCCATTCTAATGAAACAAGAAAAAAATCTCTTAGTAAAAATATCTTCTCAAAGGCCTGCAGTAATACCTGATTTGCAAGCTGTAATTTCATTTGAATTGTGTTGAACTATACAGCTGAACAGATTGTATGCAGCTGAAGCATATCGTGTGCTTTTTTCCACTGCACTAAAATGTTTTTTGATATTGTTGTTTTCTGAGTAACTGTTAATTTGAATCACGTTCTTAATAATTCAGTACCAAAGCCTTAACTAGCTGCCCTTAATAGGTGTGAGCTGCCTTAATGAAAATTGTGTTTCTTTTTCCTTAGATGTTTGGTTACGGTATTGGAAGAATATAAATACAACAACCGGATATGTTGCATCTTATAACGACTGTGAATTAATTAGCTCATATATTTTCAGTGTTTTTTTTTTAAATTTACATCTTCATTTGTGGTGAGGATTTGCATATCGTTACAAATTAGTTATCTGCTTTGATCCTACTTCTCTGAAAGATGCAAGGCATATCTAGTTAACCTACCTTGCTTAATGCAGGGATATACCATGGCTAACTGACTTACGAAAAATTTCTTGCTGTGACTTCTCTGAATTTGATTCATATATTGTTGCATCAGAGATAACAGCAGTGCTACAGGAGAAGGAGGTGAAAGTGTACAGTAGGAAGGAGAGCTCAAGAGAGAGCAATGAGAGAGAAAAATGATTGTGCATGGGCTTCTGTGCCTCTCTCGCTCCTGAGTTCACCCACCTGGAGCAAAGCAAATGGCGTGCAACATGCTCTGTGGGGTGGATCAGCAACAGCAAACACATAGCTGAGTGTACTTGGCACATCATTTCAAAGTTTTTTTTTTTCTTCTTTCTTTGTCGGTGCCATTTAGTCAGCAGCCAGGTTTTTTTTGCTTGTTTGTTTTTAAATGAGTTTGCCTGTATATGTATTTTGAGGTTGAAAATAGTCATGCCTTGTAGGAATAATTATTTTTAGGATGTGCCCTCTTCCTACTTGGAAACCTAGTCTTTTGGGGATCTGTAAACTGCAGAGGAAGAATTTGAAACTCTATAAGAGTGATCTAAGTGTCATCTAGTGTCATATCTCTTACCTGTAAAGCATTGTTTCCCACATCTTTTCTTTCAGGTATTTTTGCTGTTCCTGTGGGTGGAGGCTGATGAGTACAAATTTTCAGATTGTAGGGTTTTTTTATTTATATGAAAGATGCCATGCTTTCTAATCCTCTTTGTAAACAGAATAAAAAAAAAAAATCTCTAATGAAGTATGTCTAAATAGGAGAAAAGCATGCATGCATTATATGAAAAACTTCATTAATAATGGTATGTCAGTGTCAAAATCAGATTTAAAGTGAAATTTAGTTTCATTTAGCTTTGAGTCTTTTTAAACACAGCTTAGTTAAGTTTGCTTTATCACTGTCACCAAAGACATGGTATTTCAATAGATTTTAACTATGATTCAGAGGATTGAAGAGTCCTGTTAGAACTGTATGTGTTAGTGTCATTTTGTAGCCAGGGAGTCTGAATTGCAGAGTGTAAATCAATTAAATTGACTAGAGTACACTGTGGACTACAAGATTGGGCATCATTCTGGGAACAAGAGACCGAAGTGCTGGTGATGCTTCTTGGGAACCTTAGTCTCTGCTTTGTACTTCTGCAGAAGGGAGGTAGCATCTACCAGATGAACTATGTTAGTCAAGTGCTGTACTACAACACAATCAGCTATGGAGAAATACAGGGTAAATACAAAGAGCATGGCATCTCTGTCATCATAGGTTTTAAACCCCTGCATAATGAATGCAACTTTCTGCTTTCAAAATAAAAATGCAATGTTTTAAGCAAAAATTCTGAAGGATTCAATAGTCATGAATATTTCTTCATCCAGGTTTATTTGAACAGGGCTTTTCTCTTTTCAGTGAGACAGTCACGATTTTTGTAATTTCAGATGTGATTTCACGTAGACTGAGGAGAAGGGAGAATGAGAGTGAGTTATCCACAGACGATGAAATACAGCATTTTAATGCAGAAAATGTTGTTATAGGAGAGAGATAAATGGAAATTCAAAAACTGAAAGTTACATGCATTAGTTTTTTTTCTTTGTGATAGTAACTTGTTGCTGGCAGCTTGTCTCGTGATGATGAAACAGTTTAGAGGAATTATACCCAAACAGAGTGCAATATAAAATAAATATAGCATGTGGTTTTTTTGTCCTGGGTAGCGTGTAAAATTCATGACTTTCACAGAATCACAGAACAGCTGAGGTTGGAAGGTACCTCTGGAGATCATCTAGTCCAACTTTTCTGGTTGAAGCAGGGTCAGCTAGGGCAGGTACTCAGGTCTGTGTCCAGTCAGGTTTTGAGTATATATGTCTCCAAGGGTGAAGGCTGCACCACCTCTCTGGACAACCTCTTCCAGTGTTTGATCACCCTTACAGTAAGAAAGTTGTTTCTTATCTTCATGACCAGATGTGTTAAGAAGCAGGGAAAAAGCCAACAACAAAAACAACAAATCCAGACTGAAGGTGTGATTTTTTCCATTTCTTTTGTTTGTTTACCTCTTTTTGCTCCTAGTCATCCATTTGTGAAAGCCCATCTATCAAATTTCCTCTCTGTCCCCCAAAAGAGACACATTATTAGTGCAAGATACTAGAGAGATCTGAGGGCTGCTGAGGTATTTTTTCTACTTCTGCTCTGAGGCTGAGCAAGTCTGTTGATCACTCTCAATCTTTGTTCTTCATCAGTAGCATAGGAAGAATGTGTATTTTTCTCCCAGTGCCGTGCTATCCAATCTCTCTTTCTGTGTGATGGATGAGCAATGTCTGGTCCGTAGGTGAGGGGACACAGTGCTGCATCACAAGCTGGGCCTGTCAAGGAGAGTCTGAATGAGCGAGTCTTTCTCGTACTGGTGATGAAGGCGTGGTGGAACATGCACAGGTTGTTTGTCTTTTCACTTCAGTAAATGTGGTGTACAGCACCTCTCTCTGAGAGACAATGAAAACTATGCTGAAAACAGAAAGCTCTCAAGTACATGGTATAGGATAATTGAAGTTGTAAGGAATGGCTGACTTTTCCTCTGCCATTCATCTAAGTGAATGTGTACTTTTAATTTTTTATGTTCTTGCAGCTCTCCCTGGGTTTGAGGGTGAAAAACTCTGGACCTGAAAGAGCAGGTTGATAAAGGATTGAATAAGCTTAAAAAAAAAAAAAGTATAAAAGTTGGATGTTCAGGTTTAGTAATTTTTTTTTTTTTTTAAAGTTTAGAAGCACATGTATATATTCATTGGCAGTAGTTGGATCTGGGTTTTGACCTGTTTTCATCTATTTAGTTGTAACCCACAATCATCCATTTACAGTGAACGTTTGTGGTTCAAGACTTTCTGCAGATTAATATATTTGTCTGTCTTGTTTTCATGTTATCAAGGTTGTGTATTGGTGCAAAGCAGGTTTGGATTTTGGCTGAGTATTTAACTAGTAAGAAAAAGTTTAAAATACAATCCAGGTTGCAGGCTGTGCATCCCTACAGTGTTCTGACATGAGTCTGCAGGGTTTAAACGGTGATTATTTCAGTCTTTTTTGCTGTATTTGTTGTATTTTTAAATGAACTTACATCATCTTGAGATGAATACTAATCACACAAGAAGACAAGTAAAGACAACCAGGCAAAGTAATCTCAGAACAAAATTTGGACCCATACATGGAAATAATCTTTACAAAGGAGTAGTATGGCTGGGGAGGAGATGGTAAGTTTTAATTAGTGGGGAAATTCAGCTCTAGTAAATACAGGATTTCAAACCAGGAATTCCTAGT
>NW_009627720.1:37966-41917 GCF_000690535.1 Cariama cristata
GGCTTATGTCTAAATATGGGGCTGAAACAGAGGTCACTTAGCCTGGTTTTGTTTCACAGCATGACAGAAAGGGATGATCATTCTGTGCTACCACCAGTTTTATTGTCTCTTTATAAACGAGCTCTTCAGCTCCTGTACACAGAGGTCCACCTTAAGAGCATTGCCTGCCAAGCATGTGAAGTAAAAGAAATCTGGACAAAACCTAAAACCCTAAGATGGATAATGATGGGAAGCTGTTCAGTGTGAGAAAGGCCCATGAGACTGCAAGTAGCTGAAGGTGACAATGCTGCTGTAAACTCAGATCAAACACGCAGCTACAAGCCCCTGTCTGGTACCTATTTGGGCCTTTCCCCACAGACCACAGGAGAGATTCTGGCCAAGGTCTGAAATGAATTTGCAGGTTGGATGAGGCGATGGATGCTTTGCTAGGAGCCTTGTGGAGTCCCCTGTCTGTATTTTTAAATACAGAGGAGGACAGTGGTATGGGGTAAGGACTGGCAGAGGGGAGGAGCGAAGGCACGGCTGCTTGCCACGGATTTGGGGCATTGCCTTCATGCTTCTGACCTTAAATCACTGCTCTTCTCTATGCTTGTTAATGTAATGGGGGGTGGGGAGTGGGAATTTTGGTTAGTCTAAGAAGCCAGAATGGTTAGCTCATCCCCTGGCCTCCTTTTTTTTTGTTTCAGGACTGCAGGTGGAAGTTTTCTAAACATACAAAGAGCTAGTTGCACCATTTTAGACGTATGATCACCTGAAAGCATCTACCTGTCACTTAAAGGATGCTGCTGGTGGTTTATAAGATATTCTTCCTTTCAAGATCTAAATATAAGATCCTTGTGAAGTTTCCTGTACCTTATTGTTTCTTGTTTACCTTAACTCCCCAAATATATTTAATGTTAACATTCTATTTGTTAAATCCTATCTTCATACTTTTGAAATTAATTCATTATCAGCTTTTTTCCTCTCCTGCAATTTAATTTCTTGGCTCTCCAAAGGAATCAAATGAAGGGATGTCACCATTTAAAATAAACAAAACAACTTTACAAATGCTATTTCATCTAAATCCAAATTGACATAAGCATTGTATAAATTTGGGTACAAAAGCAAATACTTGGTGAAAATGATAGGTTGTGTATAATTATATTACTGCATTTAATCAGATAACCATATAGATTCATGTATAGCTGGATATACATAGAAACTCTTTAGAGACCTTTAAAGTGGCACTGCAAAAGAAATCAGTGAAAACCAGTAGACGAGGAAACTAGTTTCTAAGTATAATATGTAGAGGAATCAGAACGGTAGCTTCGTGACATTTTAACTGGTTCATTTATTTTTCTTCAAAATGAAACTATGGAAAGCCATGCCTTTTTAGTTAAGAAGCTTACAGAAATAAAATCCAGCTTCTGAATATAATTACAAAGTATCAACTACCGTATGTTATTTGGGTTATTTTGTATTATCTTATGTAGGATTTTATTGTGAGAATAATAAGTAAAGAGTGAATGGAAGAAGTAGCTTTTTACCTGTCCCTCAGTCTGAGAAATAACAATATACACTGCCTGATAATTTCTGGCTTTGCATGTATATGTGCAGAGATCATAATGTTGTTTATTTTTTTTTGTTGTAAACAAGAGAGATCAACAGAATATTTTGGATAGGCAGTCTCATGTTTTTTGGTTTACTCTTAATTTAGCCAATATTCTTTGACACTAAATATTTACATAGAACACTGCATGGACAGAAAACTGTCCGTTTATTATGGCCTCCAGTTATTGCCTTTTTTTTTAAGGTCAGGCCTCGCTTGTTAATCAAAGGATAACATGGAATATATGAATTGGAATTGGACAATTCTAGAACTTTCTGAGCGTAAGGTGATAGAACTTAAGCAGAACACTGACTTTTCAATTGCCTTTTTTGTCGTTGGCATCTAATGAGCTATTGTCGATGCATAATACATTAATTCCATTCATGGAGCTATAGGGGGGCTCATTTCTGAAGACAAGTCTTTCTGAAAACATCAGAATGACAACAGAGTGGTCATTCTTCTCATCTCTTTTCACCGTAAATAGGATGTGCAAGTTCATTATTAGACTATTAGATTTGCATCTTCTGCGTCATAAGATGGTTTTTACCAGTTTTTGGAAATGACCTGTGTTCCGGGTCAGAGCTGAGAGGAGGCAGGAAGCTGTGATAATTCTTTAGTGTGGGAGTCCTCTTTTACTTTACTGCTTGGAGAACAGCCTGAGATCAAAGGTTCCTGGTACTGGGTGACTGGAACTGGTTCCTTCTTACATGCGTTAGATGGCTGGGCTGTATCTGGATTATTGTGGCTCCTGGGATCATGTTCTTCAGTACACCTCAAAAAAAAAAACCACCAAAACAAGCTTTGAAACTAAACCGTAGAATGATAAAGTAAACTGAATCTACTAAGAGGAGAAGGAAGCTCACCCAAGGAGTAGTGTCAGTTTCTTAAGATATATCGATATTTATAAAGAGTGACTGGTACACAAGTAGATTTGAGGTAAACTGTTGACATTGGGTACAATTTGTTGTTAAAAAGCTGCTGATGAATAGAGAGAACAGTTCAAATCTGACCTCTATGTAAGAAGTTTTGTGGTTTTTTTTTCAAAAGGGAATTTCTGTTCGTTCAATATATCTATTGGGTTAATTAATTTCCCATATGTAAAGTATTTTCCCTGTAAAATGGACATTATTTGTGCAGCCTTCTTTTTTTGGAGAAAGGTCTTATCCCTCATTTATTTGTTGAAGTCCAGTTCAAACAAACAAAGAAAACCAAAACACACACAACCAAAAAACACCACCAAAAACACAAACCACCAACCCCACAAAAAAAGCAAGCAACCAAAAAACGCCAGGAATCTGTTTACTAGACCTTCAGACAACATGGAAAATGGATTTATTTGTATATTACTGCATTTATAAACAGATGTTTGCATCAGACAGAGAGGTATTTGCATAAACTATATGAATGTTTTGTTAATTACAGCTTTTAGTATCCTGTCTGAGAGTGACACCAAACTATTCAGAGTCTAACATGGACATAGTGGAGCGTAAAAAGAAAGAAGAGCAGCCTTTGTAGTGATTCAACAACAATAAAAATACTTGTAGACAAGAATTTTCTCAGTCTGCCAAATGAAATTATAACCTCAAAAGATTACAAAGTTTCATCTGTCATCAGCATGGACAAATCCTATCTCAGTCTGAGACCATCACAAGGAATCAAACCCAAGAAAGCAAGAAGCCTTTCCCAAAGTGCACAGTGTACAAGAAAAAAGAATGGATAGCAAAAAAAAAGTCAGTGTCCAAAATGATCTCTCTCACTGGAGATCCTAAATGAGAGAGGGGCAATTTGCTGTAGAGCTAATTAAAG
Source organism: Cariama cristata (assembly GCF_000690535.1). NCBI lineage: Eukaryota > Metazoa > Chordata > Aves > Cariamiformes > Cariamidae > Cariama > Cariama cristata. The sequence goes on from NW_009627720.1 coordinate 41,361, forward strand.
TGAAAACTTGGTTTACGTTTTTGGATCTCCTTTGGATCTCCTTCCAGAGAATTACATTGAAGAGGTCTTCAATTTGGTTTAATCCTGATGTATTGCTCTCTAGTGCTTAAAAAACCCCAAAACAAACAGAACACCAAAATTTGCCACACTTTACATTCGCCATACAGGAGGTCAAAACAAAGGAAAAACCCCAACTTTTCACTGTTTGGAAAGTGGCCTAGTGGCAAATGAGATAACAGATGTGGAACTGTCACCGTACCGTGTAGAGGATGTTCTCGTTGGGTTAGTGATGCTGGGAGTCTGTAGGGGTACAACTGCGGGTTAAAATCAAGAGTTTATGCACTGACAGCTAGTAATTGAAGTACCAGATGCTAATGTTATAATACATTATAATACAGCTAAAAAGATACATGCTAATGTATCATTTCATCTACAAGCCGCAGAGTCTTTGATGAGGAGCTTGTTATATATTGCAAATCGTCTGAAATTAAAAGTACAGCAAAATTGCTTAATTTTTCCTGTCCCCTTTCACCCAACCCTCCAGCAAAACCCAGCAG
>NW_009627720.1:41937-48821 GCF_000690535.1 Cariama cristata
ATCTTAAGGTGTTAGATTATGTGTCCTCATTAAAAATACTGCAAAATGCTGCTGTTAAGTGTAGTGGTAATATTGTGACTTGGCAGTTTTAGTGTTATATTGATCAATTTCCATTTCAAACATGATAAAGCTGACATGGCCTGTGGTCCCTAAAGATGTTTGGGAAAGAAACTTTTTTTAAAAAAAAAATTAGAGCATTTAATTGTAACTGATGATGCATGTCAGCCCCAGTCCCAGGAGGGCTTACAGCTGCAGCTCCAGAAGAAATGAGAATTCCCTGCATGACCCTGATGGCTTCTGTACCATGAAATCTTTTTCTTTATGGTATTGAAGTTAAAAGTGACACTCATCTTTTCCAGTCGGATGTTGGGAGCATATGTGCTAGTGCTAGATCATGCTGAATAGAAGTAAAGCTTTCTGGGTTAACATCTGCATATTTTACAAAAAAGAACCCCAATATATGTATTTTTTTAAGAGCAAACAACATTGCAGCTGGTTCAATAAATCCTAGTATCTAAGCTTCAGTGATGCATTTTTCACCTCCACCTCTAGTTTATCACCATGGCTATCTTTGAATTAGATCTAGCAGTAGCAGAAATGGAGATCTCTGCATACATGGAGTTCCAGGTAGCCAGCAGCATCTTAGGGTCTTGTTGCCTATCTGTGAGAAGGACTGTGTGCGGCAGTGTTGAAAGTGTTGGTGTCTCTGCTTCTGGTCTAACTTAGTGCGTGTCCCAGGGCTGTCACCCATATGGGGTACAGGGATAGCTGTTTGCCAAAAAGAAATGACAAAGAAAGGAGTGGTGGACTTGTCTATGGTAAGTAGTTCTTCTAATTTTTCACTGTTTGGCTAACACGAACATGACTCTGTGTGTGATTGCAACACTCGTAAGGTATTTTATTCCACTCTGATAATAGCACTATTTTGAGCCTTTGAGCAGCACTGAGAAACACAAGAAGTTACAGGAACACATCTCTCTACCAGTCCAGCTTTTACTTCTGCTGTCATAAAAACTGCTGAGTGACTTTTACACCTTCTGTATAAAATGTACTAGTATAGGTCTTAGCAGGAGAAGGGCAGTCTTCTGCAGAAGTGGGCTACAGCAGAAATATTTCAGTGGATGGGATGAATATACTCTTCTGGTCAACACAGGTAGTATTAGGAATAATCTTGCAGAATTCCTGACATTAGTATAGATGCACCAAACAGAGACCTAATTTAACTCTTTTAGCTTAGATAATTTCACTTGTATTGTGTGCTGTGACATTTTAAGACTTTTCACAGCATGAAGTTCAAATTAAACTCTAATCATTAAGACTGTCCTGCATGATTCAGATCAGAGACTTAGTATTTGAATGATTGAACAACACATCCCTTGATGAACTTTCTTTCCTTCTCTCTTGCTCTTGCAAAACACTCTTGTGCATGGGTAATAGATGCTGTGTGGAGAGAGATTTTTGTGTAGCATAGATAAAAATGTCTTTTTAAAAAGTTTATATTGAACATTGTAAATATGAAACAGTAAAACCCAGAATTATCTATAAAGTACAGAAATGCAGAAAACATCTTGTTACACAGGAGGAAATTTCTGTTCATTCAGAATAAGTGATGGTCTGTCAGATAATGAGTTATTGTTAGGTGACAATAACTCATACACCAACCATGTGGGGGGTTTTGTGCATAAAATGATCTTTTGTTATTTCTTGGTCAGATTTTGATTTTGTTATTATACCTTCCTACCACTTTGAACAAGAGAAATTGTTGTTTTAGCTTATAGGAACTGTACCACCTCTGTCACCAGAAGAGAAGAATTGAATAAAAGAAGCAACAGGAAAAAAATTAATTTGTATACACCATTCCCTGTTTTTTATGGCTCTGCTAAGGGACAGTTGTACAAAGCAGTGACTGTATTCCACTGTCGCTTTCTAAGCAAGAGACTGAGCAAGGTTCTAGTTTGCTGTGTGGTTAACCACACTGGAAAACTGGAATTTTTTTTTGGGGGGGGGGGTTGTTTTTTTTTTTTTTTTTAGTTGCTGAAAGATGCAAAGTTTTTGCTCATTTGTGGCAGGGTAAACTAATTTATGATGGTGATTTGTTAGGCTGGTTACTTGTGCAGACAGTTTTACAAGGTTATCTTGTGCTGGTTGTATTCAAGCTTTAATGTCTTGAAATGGAAGACTTATTTTATACTGCAAAGTCTTTTTCAAGAAAAGAAGTTGTCGTCAGTTAAGTCTTGGTATGTCTGGCAAAAGACTGCTCTTGCACAGGAAGCTTTTGAAAACTGTGCTATATATCATAGTTATATTGAGAACTGGTTTTCCTAGCAAAGCCTGTCATACATTTACAAGAAATAAAGTTCTGAAGCACAACTGTAAGGGAGTTGATACTGCAGTCCATATTCTAGAATATTGGACTAATACTGTGCCAGGCCAAAGAAATATCAATACAGCAAATAGAGAAAGGAAATACTCATGCTGGTGGAATGAAGTATTGATTTAAGAAGGGGTCAAAATTCTGCTGTGTGCTATAAATTTTAAAAAAAAAGTTTGTTGCTGCAAATGTACTTGGGTGTGTGTTTATTTTTTTTAGAGATTTTTGAGATTCCTAAAAGTGATAGCACTGCAAAATATATAGGATATCCTGAAAATAGATACTCTCTCTAAATGATCTGATTTGGCTTGAAAATAGGCAAACATTGACTGGAAAAAATACTCTGCTTCTGGAGGAAAGTACTTACAATGTGTTTATAATCCTCTTTTGAAAAGCTAAGCCGAATATCAGTTCCATATATTATTTCAATTGAAGGGAACTAACCTATGTAAGTTATCAGTAATTCATTGGCTTTGGGCTAGGGGTAACTCCCATCATTAAGGATCTGCCTTTGTGTTTTTATTGGCTTTTAGTGATCAGACTGGGTAAGGGCTCCTGAAGATGCTGAAGAATTTGTACAGCTTGTGGGAAAGATGTGAAGACAAACTCATCAATTAAGAAGAAAAAAAAAACTTTTTTAATCAATCTCAATGGGATAAATGTATCTCTATCAGCACAATCTGCATCTCCTCCTGTTTTACAAATGTAACTATATTTGTATACCTTCAGGCAAACCAAGCAAAGTGTTATTACATGGAATAATAAATTCACGTTTTGAACTCTATAGCATGGTGTTCTGGTCTAAAGGACAGTACCTGGAGCAGTGAGACAGCTTTGATTGTAAAATTGATCACATACAGAGACTTGGGAAAATTATATAGTGGCCTTAGCTGTCACTGGATGGACTGTTGTATGGTATATTTGCTTTTGGTGAGAATGAAACTAAGGAGCATGATACTCTGAAAGCCTTACCAAGTATGTACTTGAGAAGTCTGTGCACTAGAGGTTTGAGGTTGGAAAAGAGAGGCAGCGAAGCACAAGTGGATGCAGGAGCAACAAATCCACTGAAGGCTTTAGTTGGGCTTCACTGGCGTTAAGGAAGGGGAGCTCTTGCAATTGAATGGCTGGGCAATGGCGTTGTTCTTGAGTCCAACCAGACCTGTGTTCTCCTTTGTCAGTCTTCCTTTTGTATGCGTTTAATAACCAGCTGCATTGTTAATGTGCAAGGACTGGTTGTTTTTTATAAGACACCTTTTTGTTTCTTTTAAACTAGAAAGATGAAAACTACAGAAGCCTACCACGAGATACTAGTAGCTGGTCTAACCAGTTTCAGAGAGACAATGCTCGTTCATCGTTAAGTGCCAGTCATCCCATGGTGGACAAGTGGCTGGAGAGGCAAGAACAGGTAATATATATGTGTGTGTATATATATATATTACTTTATCGATCTAATTTTTATGCTACTCCAAGCTCTTATGAAGTGTATTCTTATGTGATATAGGCTCTCTAAGCATGATAGAAGCACCAGCAGTATGTTGACTAAATTTGTATGGGATTCCTTCTGCTTCTAAAAATATGTATTAAGACTGAAATGAACAGCTGCAATTTATTTCCTTTTTGAGTCATAAACACATTGATATAGTATATGGAGCGCTGCTGTTCTTCACAACTGATACCAACAGGTTTTTTTTAATTAGAGAGTATTATTTTGATAAATATTTTGCTATTGAAAGCTAATAATATTACTACAGAATAGCCAAATGTGGGTCAGTTTTGGCATTGCACTTTTAAATGCTTGTTATTCTTAACATTGTAAAATATATTAATTATAAATTTGAAGACAGTGTTATATTTATTTAGTGTACATTTATACTGCTTTTGATCTTGGGCTTTTTTGAGACATTAAGTAATTCCAATTTTTTTTATTAATAAACTGGTAGTCATACAGGTTTAAAGGTCTGAAATTAAAATTACCTAGCAGTCACTTTATGTATTTGTATGTGTCTGAAATTTTCCAAGAAGTGTCTTTAAGGGTATAATGAAAATGCATCCTTACTATGGAGACTGGAAATATGACAGGAAGCCCACATATAGCGTAGTGCATATGTAGTAGTATTACCTCATTTTTCTTCTTTATACAACTATGAAAACGCTAAGTTTTTGCATTGAACAGAAACGTGCAATTTTGTATTTTACAGCAATAGGGCATAAAAGCAGAATTTGCTTTATATAGAGGAGCTACAAAATGAAATTTGCCATTTGGCACAGCTCAAGCTTCTTACACTGTGGCTTCTGAACAGAGGGAAGGTTTAGAGTCAAGCATTGGGCTGGTATCCTGGGACTGGTCTCCTTCATCCACAAATCCCATACCGCTATTTCAAGTCCAGCATTGTCAAATCCTAGGATATTTTAAACATTCTTTATTCAACCTCATTCTTAGTTGAAAAGGAGCATAAGTAATATCAGAGTATAAAACCCTAAAAAATACCAAATGTGCTCTATTAACTATTTTTGTATCTTTTAATTAGCTGCAGATTAATTTAAAAGTACATATTTTGTGAGAAAACTGTCTTTGGTCCTTGTATATTTTCCTCTGTACATTTAATGGTAGTGGTAGTTCTGTTACTATTTTCCTCTGAAAAGATGTAGAGTTGGTGTGGATGAGTTTAGCTGCTGTCTCTGTATCTGCCTGTGTTGAAATGGAAAGTTGGTGCCCAGATGCGAAGGCATCTCCTGTGACGGTTCTGCTTGTTTGATATTTTCGAGGCATATTTCCATGTGTCATTAGATTTTCACCATGGCAGTTAATGAAACTGTTGCCTCAGCAAAAGAAGTTGGATTAGGAATCTTAATAGTGATCATCTTGTAAAATGTTGGGTACATAAATATTTTAATATGTGATATTTTATATTAAGTTTTTTGCTGATTTTGGTCTCTGAACAGCTTAACTAGTTCAATTTATTCACCAATTAGGTAAATAATTGGGCACTAGTGGTAGTCTGGAAGCGTATTTGTTACCTGAGTTAACTGATTGAAGTCTGAAATGGCAAAGATCATATTTCTTCTGAGCAAGTTTTCTGCTTTTTGTTTGTTTGTGGTGGTGTTTTTTGAAAGAGAGAGAGGGTTAATTCTTTAAATGTGTTAATGAATCTGCATGTACCTGGAAGACCAGAATCCTATTGTGATTTCATATCAGCAGGATAATTAATTAGACTGAAACCTGGTTAACAGGGTATGCACAGGAGAAGAAAGCCCGCAGTGAGTGGCTTGCAGCCCAACTCTGCAGAGAGAGGGAGGGAAGGGCCTGGCAGGAATGGAGTAGCTGCAGACAGAGATGATGTTCTACTCTTTTTTGGGTTTTAAACTCTACTGTATCCTCTGTGGGCTTTTTGTTTCCCACTGGTTAAGTCTTTCACTTCTGTGAAGAAGAAACTTGAAGCGGCGAGGTTGCTATCTGGCATAATCAATTAATTTAGCAACTTCCAGTCCTGTTTCTGTGTGCTCGACAGAGTTGTGGAGGGACCGGAGTGGTTTGCGCACCCTACCAGTATAAAAAGTAGCAGACAGCAGGTCTGGCACCAATGGTAAGGTAGTGACAGTGCCAAGAAATTTCTAGGGCAGAACCCATTACAGATACCAGAGGTAATAATAGTCCTGCTCTAACTTGCCTTTATGGCTCTTTAGAGAAGATAGTAGTAAACACTGGATTCATCTTCCAGACTCGAGAGGCTTATTGTTGGATGAAGACTCTTCTGGCTTGGATTGAGTTAATTCTCTCAAAGCTTGCCTTATCTCTTCCTTTTGAATATAAGACGAAAAAAATTTCCAGGATGATCTTTGTCAGCTTCTAACATACATGAGCATTCACTGGAATTGCGCTTTGAGGAGTGAAGGTGTGATGTGCCAAAGAAGAGCAATTATTTTTGTGTGGACAACACTTTGTTTCCTATAAGCCCACGAAGGAAGTTATGTGAATCTTTGTACCAAAGAATCACTTCACCACTATAAAGCCAAAAATCTATAAACAGAACTATGGAGCAAACTGTAATTCTGCAGCATCACAGCCCGTTCTGCAGATGAAACTGCAAGAGACCTTGTTTCTAGGAAATCATTATAAGCTGCTGTAGCAGGGACTAATAAGGGCACAGAATTAGATATGTTTGAGTAGTTGTTAGAGAAATAGTTCTGTAAACTTGTCTAGGTTTTAGTGCCTAAAAATGGAGGAATGCATGAAGTCTGTTAAAATTCCTGGAAGTAATTGCTTTTGCTCCTATCTATTGTGCTTTACTAGAACTCTGCTAAATTAGAGTGATACATCAAAGAAATGGAAAAGATTAATTCTGCTTTTCGAGTCCTTTAAGGTATTCTGGTTGTATATGCTGGTTAGCATATATCTAAGGGTTGTTCCCAGTTAGTTCCAGAGCCCTCTGATTGTCCACAAGGCAAATGATCCATGTATTCGTCAGAAAATTTTGGTATTTCTCAAGCCCACGAAGGAAGTTATGTGAATCTT
>NW_009627721.1:0-23615 GCF_000690535.1 Cariama cristata
ATATGGTAGGGGCTATTTTCGGCAGTGGAGGTACTGATGTTTGTTTCTCAGAGAGCTGCTGTTATGAGATGTTTGGTTGTTCTGTGTGTAGCAGTATTTTTTTCATGTCTGTCTCTTCATAGCTGCTAGTTCCTCTCTGACCCCAGGGATGTCCTGCGTGCAGGGAGCTTATGTCAGGGTTTTAGAGGGCCATCCGTTGTGGCTCAAAGCGTGCAAGCTTGTTCTTTGGTTTGTCATTGCTGTAGTCAGAAATGCTATGTAATAATACTATTTTGTTATATTGTGGTATGACATTTAATTTTTTTTGTTGTTGTTGTAGTTGATCCCTCTGTTTTTCATCATTGGATCTGGAGGCGTTGGTGCAGCCCTGTATCTCATGCGTTTGGCAGTGTTCAACCCTGATGTCTGGTATGTATAAGATAATTCACAGTGCCCCATCTTCTTGCAGCATATATTAAAGTAAACTTCACTGCCTTGATCTTTATGTTTCTGGAGGCCTTAATGTCTTGCTCCAATATCACTGGCACTAAGTGTATGGAGATTTCCGTGATTTGGAGATTTGTTTGTTTACCATATGGTATTTAGAGACTGCTGACAAAGGACTGTGTCTTTTTCTGTAGAAACTTATTTGGATGGGTGACTGTCCGTTGTCTAATAACCACAGTACACATACAAATGTTATTTATTTTGGAGGTAGCGTGATTCTCTTAATATGTTCTCATATCTTGCATTTCTGTCAATAGCTGGGACAAGAAAAATAATCCAGAACCTTGGAACAAACTATCTCCCAGTGACCAGTACAAGGTAAAATGAAAAATGCAGATTTTTAGGAAACAGAATATCGAAGGTGTAGCCTACTGCTTTAGAATGTTTGAATATATTAGAAAGTAGCTGAATGAGTGGTGTCTTTCCTCCGCTATGCAACATTTGTTTGTCTCTAGAACTTAGAGCAGAGACAGCTGAGTTTGAGATTTAAAACTTTCCTAGAGTTAGTTGGTAATGGGGTGAAAGGGGTCTATATGGAAGCAGTCATATATATTGCACTGTAAGAAAAAGAGGAATTATATGCAAGGGAAAGAATATACTAGTTTATAATAGAAATAAACTACAGGGAGAAGGACAAAACCTGAGTTCTTAAGAAAAGCTTTCTAAGCTGTAAAGTGTTGGCCTTTACTCATGAGAAGCAAAGCAGGAAAATATCAGTGTTTAACATAAACACTAATTCAGTTCTACAGTTGATGTTTAGAAACAGAACAGTTGTCTGAAAGTAACTGGATGCAATAGAAATGTTCTTTAGGTAAAACTCAAGTTATTTCATTGAACTAATGGGGAAGTATGCAAACATGTAAAACATTTAGTAGTTTACAGAAATCATGTTTTTATCATGTTTTACCAAAGTGGTATTTTAGTACATTCCTCTTAAGGATATACTCAAGCTACTAAAAAAGGAAACCTACTATGTTTTCAAATCTAGCATCTGTTCAGTACCATATCTTACTGTTCCAAGCACTGACATAAGCAAAAAACTCCGAAATAAAATATGTTGCGGTTCCCTTAAAGGTCCAGGAAGAACATAATACTTTGTTTTCATTGCTGTTTCTGGAATGTTGCTGTTTCTTAAATATCTAAAAGAGGCAAATTCAACATAGTGCACAGCACAAATTCTTTTAAAGAGTACATGCCTTGTGTGGCATTCCACTTCTGCTGTAGCATGCAAACACCACCCTCAGGGTTTACCATATTTGGGTGTGTGTTTCATTAGGGATTTTTTTTTTTCCAGATCTGCACTGTGGGAAATGGAAAGGCAGATACTCTAAATTGAGGATGAATGTTCAGTGAAAAGCTCTGATATAACCAGTTTTAGCTTTTGATGAAATTGTTTTTCTTTTGTAAACTTCTCTTTTGTCGTATCAGCTTCCTCAGTTTTCCCGAAGAAAAGAGTTGAAGACTTCATCATTACTGTAGGAGTTGTACATAAAACTGTCATTTGAATGTGCTGTAGGCTGTTTAGTTTTCTCTGAGGAAGTTAGAAAAAAAAAACCTAAGGCATAACTGAAAATAATCAAACTCATAGGTAGGTTTTTTGTTTGTTTTTTTTTTTAAAGAAAAACTATAGCATCACATACTTGATGTCAGGTCAGGCTAGGATGCCAAAATACGCTTTTAGTCTGTAAATTCATTGTCTTCAGTGACTATTTGGACTGTTTTGAATTGCTTGTAATGGGATCCAACTTTATTAATATAAACTGAGAGTGTGAAAGTATCTGTTCTTACTTTTGTTCCTCCTTGTTATACCTTGCAGTTCTAGATACAGCTACTTAAACCAGACTTGGCTTTTGCAGCACTGCTCTAAATGTTCCCTTATGACACTATCTGTTCACATAGACCATGCTTTGTGCTACTTGGCAAGCTAGGTGTTGCTTCGTTATACAGGAGCATATAGATCCTGGACAAAAGGATAAACTCAGCAGTGCTGCAAGAACTTCCTGTGAATAGACTTTTAATTCTGGGGATTAAAGAAGGGATACTGTGCATACTGTCTAGTTGTAGACATGAGCACTGCTTCTTTAAATGTAGAGCTTCTAATACTGTATGCAGAATGAAGATAATATTAAAAACTTACTGTTCCTCAAAGGTTTGTTTATTTACTTATTATTGTCTAGCGTACAGACTCAAACTATGATTTCGATTTCCTGACCTGAGTTCAAATGATGCATGTATGTTAGTAAATACAATGGAAAATGGATAGTTGAGCTTCGTACTCATTTTTTTTCCCCTCTCTTTCCTAGTTCTACTCGGTTAATGTAGACTACAGTAGGCTGAAAAAGGACCGTCCTGACTTCTGAAGAACACACTCATCTCTGTAAGCTGCACAGAAAGGTCTTCCGGAAGCCGTCCGCACAATTGTCATGCTTAATCATCCAGGAAATAATCAAACTTGCCTCACGCTGCACTTGGTCATGTGTTTGGAAGTTTTTTGATGAGGCTTAATAAATGTCTGAAACTTGAAGTGTCTGCTCTTTACTCTAATTTTGCAAAATGAGAATATCCTGCTATTAACACTTTGTTGTGTGATCAGCCAAATAGTGAGCAAAAGCCAAGTCATGTTTTCTCAGCAAGAAAGCGAAGTTGTCTTGATGGGCTTTACACTCAGTCTCTTGACTTTAAAGAAAAAGTTGCATGTTCATGCGGTATACCAAACTGCAAGAACTTAGAAGCACATATTTATATGTGTGTATATATATTTTATTTTTTAATTGCACCTGAATTTTTCTGCTTGCCACTTCTAAGAAGTTTTGGTAGCAGACAAGTCAATGCTAACAAGTCATCGTCCAGCAGGGATGTGACAGATGTTGCTGTATAAAAGGGGGAAAGAAAAAAAAAAAAAAAGGCCAAGCTCTTGGCCAAAAGTTCCCCCCCTCTCCCCCCAAGCAGTTTGTTAATAAACAAGAAGACAATCTTCAATGTTTAAAGAATAAAATTCTAGGAACATATTCAGGATTTCCTGTGGATCACACCTTTAAGGAAGGGAAGCACACAGTAAGCCGAACAGGGTACAGGATGCAAGAAATAATTAGATTCTCATGTAAGAACAAAAATGTCTTTCATCGAGGGCAAATTCACATACTTTGGCACTTGACTGAGTCTTGCTATGAGAAGACAAAAAGAAAATACCTTTGCAAGTCTGTAACATGGTAAGTTCTATGTGCTTTCCTGTGAACATCTAGTATTTCCTTGGGTACGGGATATAGTTCTGGACTATCTGATGGAGTACAGCTGTTCCTATCGTCGTACATTTCAGTCCACTTAAAGTGGACTCTCAGAATGTAGATAACTATAGCTGCTGTTATAAGGGTATATTCAAAGAAACAGTAACAAGAACTTTTATTGGAGAAGAAAAACTATTCAATGGTAATTGACTGCAAAATAAATATTTGCAAAGACTTCATATTTTATATAGAGAAATCTTACAGCTCAATTGGATGTGGTTTATTTGGTAGCAGTTCTGGTTATCTTCATTATATACCAAAATGGTGGATTTACTTCCAGTTTTCACTTGCTTGTTTGAGAGGCTCTCATGCAGTCTGAAGATGAAAATGAGTCTTATGACAGAGATGATGTTTACAGTGGTGGGTGAAGTCTGTAAGGGTCTTTGGGGACTGTGGTTGCTGTCTGAATACAAGTGTTTTCAGGAAGTAGAACATTCTGCTGCAGCACTTTTCATTCTTCAGTTTTAAAAGTATGTCATGCAAAAATGGGAAATGTTCTTATAACTTCCTAGTTGGTAATTGCTTTGGGTTTTACTGGTACTACCCTGGTCTTCAAATGCAGATCGTTTCTCTGGACATTAAGAAAGACCAATATCCAGGAAGTAAGGTGAGACAAAGTTGTTCTGTTTCGTCACAGCTGAAGAGGGTATAGGCTTATGTTTTTGTTAATAAAGGCACTTAGGATAAAATAGATGTATTTCAAAATATGTTTGACAAGTGCTTAAGCTATTTAAATCTTTAAATATGGATTAACTAGAAAACAAAAACACAATTCGTGCAATGTTACTTTCTCTTTCCTCATAGCAGCATACTTGCTGCTGAAAATACACAGAACTTTAAGTCTTTTAAGTTAAACCCATCATATTTCACTTTAAAGGCCGTTATCCGGGGGGGGGGCACTTGCGCCTTTTTTGGGGGGAGGTTATGCTTCTGTCCTATTTTAAATGATAACAGGCAATACTCACCATTACCTGCCAAACTTAGTCAAATGAAGAATGCTGCACGTTTTGTGTGACTTAGCAGCTCAACCAGTAACACATTATTTTCATACAAATATACTATGCTATTTTTTGGTTCCATGGGACTAATTTCTCACTGCAGATGTTTTTCTTGTTGTTGAACAGTTACACTGATAGAGACTTTAGGTCACGCTACATACTGTAAGTCTGTCTTAAATTAGTCTATGGGCAGAAATTAAGCCCTTGCTTAAATCTTCAGCTTCGGGGCACAGAAGCACTGAAATTCACCAACTTTATCGGTACTATGACAATGTTCTTCAAATCCCTAAAAGAAAAGTCCCATAGTTTTTGATATTTTACAATTAACTTACGGGTTGATAGATCTATCCGAGTAATTCACTTTTGTGATCTGTTATTATTTCCTCAGCAGTTTGGGTTTTTTTTTATGGGTTTGTTTTTTTGTGGTGTTTTTGTTTGTTTGTTTGTTTTTTTGTTTTGTTTTATTTTGTTTTTTAAACATGCAAATGCACTTTGTTAGTTCCTGGTTCCTTTTTTGTGTTATTTCATATGTTGTTTTTATTCTTCAAATTCCAGACCTGCAAAACCTTAAATTCCTGCTTACCTTTTTCCACTGTGAGTTTTCCTTAGGGACAGAGGAATCATTTATTCCATGTAAAACCAGAGCATGTGCTTGGCCCTAGTTTATAACTGCTTGGTAGTGGTTTATCAGTATCTAGTACATTTCTTTGCATTTTTGTAGTGTACTGTTTCTGAAAGAGAACCATTTTCACAGCGTAGTAATATTCTATGTGTATTAAAATATTCACCCATCTTCTTTAAAGCTTCTTTAAAGCCATCTTCTACCTCTTTCTTCTTCATGAAGTCAAAGATGGTATTCTCTGAAGACAGCATGAAGAAAAAAATGCAGTTTGGATTTTTAGGATTCCAGCTTCTAATCTTCATCTTTGGCTATTAACTTCTATGAAACAGCTAGATCCCATCATTAATAGGAAAACTGAGGTCCTTCATTAACACCATGGCACGTAATCTTGCTTGAGCAGATGTCATGTGTTATCTGAAACAGACCGATATTCTGCTGTCTGTTGTTTCGACTAAGATGGATACAGCTGCTACCTTCCAGTTTGTGGCAGGTTTTTTTTTTTTGAATGATCAGTGTAGACCTTGCCTGCATGTCTTGTTAATGAACCACGTACAGAAGATTTGTCAGTTATTTTTACAATACAGCATTGTGCCTGCCACTGTCAGATTTCTGTTAATGCAGTTATTCTGCGCCTCCTTATCAGTGATCCTGATACGCAGCAGGGTGATCGAATCTGAAATTAATTCTGCCCACCTAGGATAGAAAGAATTGCAGATTTCCATAGTTTTGGCACATAAGCACATACTCCATGCAGTGTGTTGTAATGTATTTCCTTTGGTTGTATCTTTAATACAGCCAGTAAGTAAGATTTACGTTATTTGCCTGCAGTAAGGAAAGTTCCTCATGATTATAAAATACCTAACTGCCTTTAAGAAATTAGAAGAGTGTGTGTGATATTAAAAGAATAATTTAAATTTTGTGTAGGATTTCTAGCCAAATGTCATCTGAGGAAATATGTTTCAGATCTGTTTTCAAGCTCTGATTTACCTGTAAAGGTAGTTTGATCTGTGACTATTGAATGACCTTTAAAACAAAGCAAATGTATGTTTAATGCTGATTGGACTGTAATTCTTTGTCAGAAAGAAAGGCTGAAAAGTTATTACAGGAACTATAATAGGAATAATAGGTATTTAGAACAGAAAATGAGTTATTGAAAAAGATTAGAGATGAGCAAGTGCACTATTGTTCCTACTCATTGGCCAGCCTTACTATGAAAGCAACTGCGTCAGCTAGAAAACCCTTTCTCCAGGAGAAAGTGAAGCGCAGCAGGTCTGTAAGAACTCCAGAAAGTAGGTGTTCACTTTCAACATAGCCACAGTAGGTTTTTTTATTACTTCATACAAAAGCTTACTCTTCAGACCTCTCTTTTGAAATCCAGAAGTTAGTTGACTTCGTGCTTTCATGATTTCACGATCCATCCACTTTTCCTTAGAAGTGGTCTTGGCATCAGTATTTAGTCGTGAGAAGTTCCTATGAAGCTCTAATCGTTTCATCTCCTCCTCTGATCTCTAAGCTTCTTAAGAATGTCTCTGGATACCACTATGATGGCATGTTTCCCAAATGGGTTAGTTCTGGTGCCATCCGGCTTGGATGAACTTTGGGGTTTTTTTAATAATTTCAGAATATTATTATCTGTAGTTGGTAGGGCTTAACGCTTTCTTAGTAAGAATGACATGAGCCAGTACAGTCCAAGAAAATACACATCCCTTCCATGCTTGAGAAGCAAATCTATTTTTAGCATCCAGAGTAACATTTATCTAAACCTGAAAAGTATTCTACATTTTTTCTCCTTTTTTAAGCTAATCTAAGCTAATGTTATTCTCACAGTTACCTATGAAAGCCTATGAGATCACCACACTTTGACTTGCTCAATTATTTTTCTATTTTCTTTTCAGTCAGAGTCAGTATTACTTTAGGTAATGTGAAATGAGAACTTAAGCACACAAGTTAAGGCAAGAACAATGCACTCAAACTTTTGATAGTTTACTATCAGCATTTACCTGACATTCATTTGCTACTACAGCTGATACAAGACTGGCATGTAGAACTCGTGCAAGAAACAGCAAGTTCTGAAGATGATCAGAAAATAGTTTATTAAAGCATAGCAATGCATATATTACAAAGGAAAATAGAAATTCTGCTGGTAATATTCATGACTATTGTCAATGCTTTATAACTTAGACACCTCAAATAATATTTCTAGGTCATTAATTTGAATTACTTTGGACAAAATAATGCACTACACCATTTACAGTTCATCAGTATAATGTAAAGACAACTTTTTTAGTAGAACTGCACAAGGCATAACCCAATAGACAAATTTATAGGCTTGTTTTTTTCACATTGGAAGCAAACTAACTATGAACATGGAATGCTTTCTAATTTTAGTTTCCCTACTGCAGGCAAATGAAACAAACTGCTGAGAAGGTAATGAAAACAGATTACTTAATGGTGAAAAATCTGAGTGGCATTCTTTCTCTACCAGTGGTGCCACTGCTGGAATTTAATGGGGTGGCACCAGTGTGTCTGAATGAAGATTTTGGTCCTAGCTGTTTAAAAATAGGGTTGAATATAATAAGATTTCCTCAGTATTGATAATTTTTTTTTTTTTTCTGGACTGAGAGCAGGAAAACAGCAGAACTCATTATCAACAGGAAGAAAATGGGATTTCATCCCAATTTCAAACTTCCTACTCTAGTACCACTTAGATGCCATGATAGTCTATGGGATTTTGAAAAAGTGTTAAGGGGATAATTTGCTACAGATGTTGTTCTTATCTTCATGATGTGTCAAACAGGTTTAACTTCTTAGCATTTTGGGACTTTAGGGGAGGAAAATTCATCCCTGCAATAGAGACAATGTGCTTAAAAGGAGCAGGGATCACTGAAGTGATTTTCTGCACATGCAAATCCTCTCTCTCCCTTTCCCATTATAAAAGCCCAGGTAAGTTCAGGAATTCTTCCAGAAAAAAAGGAGTCATATACGTGTGACAGAATAGGCAGATGGAGCTGCATCAGTTTTTACATCAATTACATCAAGTTCTTGGTTTTAAGGCAGGAGCTTTCTCTGTTTATGTCCATCAGTTTCTATGTGTATTTGACAAATACAATTGTTCATTGCACATACCGTGACTGTTTGGCCTGTTAGGATGCACTGAGAATTTGGTTGAGATATTCATGCAATATCAAAGCATGATATTCCAGTGGGTTTAAATTATTACTCAAAATAAAAAAGCAGTAGCAGAATAACTGCAGAAGAAGGGCTGGTGCACCCTGTTCAGAAATTAGACTGCTAATAACAAGTTTGTATTAGTGCAATAGTGTGCAAAAAAAATAAAAACAAAACCAAGCTTTTGATTAATTTTGAAAATAACATTCTTTCTTTCTACGTAGCCTTATAATGGCATTCTTTTAAGATTAACTTGTTTCTAAAACATTCAAATAATTTAAAATGTATGTATGAATCATGTCTGAACTGTATGTATTTAAATTTTATATGCTTTCTCTTAATTATTTCAGTGTCAGTAACTATTATATTTGTTTAAGATTGTAGTATTTTATATCTCACCCTACATTATTACACGTGAATAAAACTTGTCTTACACCTTCAAACAGGAAAACAGTTTCAGAGGATCTTCTGTCTTAAATTTAGTTTTATTTTTATGTATGAAAATTAAACGCCTGCATCACTGGAAAGAGCTGTTCAGCAAATTATTATTCAGCATTGGAGAACGGACCCCGTCCCTTTTTCTGTAATGCAGTGTAGCAAAGTAAGCAGTTAAATATATCTCTCCCCAAAATAAGGAGAGACAAAATTTCCAGGAGCAGTTTTATGCTGATGGCACAACATCTAAACATGAAAGAACTCTTTTGCGTGGCTGGATGGACAGGTCGTGAAGAACCACCGCTTGACCTGCTCTTTAGCCAGGGCCCTGGCAATTATTTGCTTTTTATCAATCCCTGGCAGAGGGGAATAAGATC
Source organism: Cariama cristata (assembly GCF_000690535.1). Taxonomy (NCBI): domain Eukaryota; kingdom Metazoa; phylum Chordata; class Aves; order Cariamiformes; family Cariamidae; genus Cariama; species Cariama cristata. Next base: position 9,371 of record NW_009627721.1, read on the forward strand.
AGGACTAATGGCCCAGGCCATAGCAGCTGTGTGTTTAAAGATGACCTAGACTACCATGCAATATTTACATGGTGAGGATAAAAAAGATGACTCAAACTTTTTCCCATATCAAATAAAATCTTTCACAGCTGACCTGGTAGCCGGACTAAAGATTAGTCAAGTTTTTACAAATTCTACAATTTAATAACTTGAGCTTGAGCTGATAATGAATAGAGGACAATGGACAAAATTAAAATGGCATCCTCAGATTTAGGGTATCTTGCCAAAGAAGTATTTCTACCATGGAGCACGGCATGCAGTGGTCAGGCAGGTAGATATGATTTATATGGTACATAGCAAAAAACCTCCTAATCCTGAAGCCTGGGTGCTTGCCCCAGCAGTCAAATGAGTCATGTAGCTGCATTCACCGGCTCACGGAGCTTAAACAGTATGCTTCAGAAACAGTGGAGCTCTTCTGGATGAAGCTTAATATTCCATTATCTACCTGTGCGCACATCAAATGCAAAATAAACAGTCCAGTAGTGTCTCAGAAATTCTACTCGGATGTATTTTTCTGTGTTTCTCAGTCATCACAGAGAGCTTTTATGGGAAAGAAGAATGAGCTTTTTGAGACCCCAGAAAGAGAGATTTGTTACATCCAAAGCAAGGAGAATGGAGAGACAGAAACAAGTGGCCTACTCACTCAGGCATAGGAAAGCAGACGATGTAAAATGTGCAGTGGAAGTGTAATGAATTCCTCCAATACAAATTATTGTCACAAGGAAATGTTTTTGTACATGAATTTTGACATAGAAAATTGGATGGATTTTTTGTTTGTTTGTATGTTGCATTTATTGAAAATGAAAAAAGCTCAGTGACAGCAGTATATAAATGTGTATAGATATGTTGCCTAAGGTCTCCATTTTTCTTGTCTTCAGTCTTTATTCTCTCATCCTTTCCTCAGCTAGATAACCAGGGTTTCTGCTTACTAGGCTGAGAAATCCTCTTCACTCATATATCTTCTGCTTGTCAGGAGCTTTCCTTCTGTTAGGCTATGCTATTTCCTGACATGCTAGAATCACTGGCTCCTTTTGTGTTAAAAAGAAATAGCACCTTTTCCCATCAACATCTCATTACAGCTGTGACACCAGCTTTCTGAGTAAGCAGGAAAATTAAGTGATCCAAGTAAAACTTTGTAGAATTTACAACAGAAAACTGCCTTGATGCAAAATACCTACCAACAAACTGAGGATCATTGGTGGAAACTTGACCTCTCTGAAAAAGAACAGATATGTCCTGGCCACAACAATCTCTGAAAAAGGGAATTCACTGTACATTAAATAGCTAGAAAATTATTAGCTGATTAAAGATTGTAAGAGTATGCGATTTGGTACCTTAAAACAAAAAAAAATTAATGCCACGTCCACAAAGAATATAATGAAATATATATTTGACTTAAAAATGCATCTGTAAAGGACACGAAGGTATTTGTATTCTGTATTGTTTTGTTTTCTGCTGAAAGACTGTTAATACCAAGTAGAGATCTTTGTAGATTCAGAAGTGAGGTATATAGCGTTACTTGCTTCTAACCAGTTTTGTGTAATGTACAATTGCTGATATAAAACCTGTTGAAAGTAAAAGGGAGTTCCCAATCAACTACAGCAGGCTTTGTATTAAAAGCCTATTGAATATTTTAGGGTCAAGGAGGAAGGACGGAGCATCCAGGGTGCTATTTTCATGTCACTGTAGTCAAATGAAGTTTTGTGATTGCTTTGAATGAGACCAACATTTCCATTTAGGATTGGATTTTCAGTTGAGTAGAGATGGTTCACAAAAGCCACGTTACCAATCCAAGGTGTCAGAGATGACTTCTAGAGCTACTTTGTTTATTTGCTATTTTGTGTGTGCATACAAATACAAATACATTTGACTTTAGCAAGGTCAGTTTTTGCGTAATTTTTGGACTCAATGACATTAATTCTGTAGAATGCATACTACTTTGGATTTTATCTCTGTTTCCTAAGCCAAATAAACTTTGCTTTTTTTAAGCAATCCTGACTATATTAATTTTCTGAGAACTAATTAGCACATGCAACTTCCAACAGAGAAGAAAAATTAACTTCTGATTTCTGGTGAGAGGTGTGCTTGGATGTTCTGGCTGACACCATCAATTAAGAGACCATACGGTTCACTTTCAAGTACAGCCTAAGCCTTAAGGAAACCTATTCAGCAAAATGCTGTACTCCACAGCAGTCTGACTTTGGGCAAACAAGCCTGTTTTTTCATACTAGTAGCAGTTTAGCCACATGAGCCTAGCACACTGCATCTGCTTCGGCTAGCAGAGCTACCTAATGCTACTGTAAGGCCATGGCTGCCAGTCTCCAGGTCAGCTTCTTAAGAGCTATCTCAATTATTGCTGTGCAGCATTGCCCTCTGCCTTGTGAATTTATGCAATCTAGAACATAATTCATGATTTTAAAGGGCAAGACTGAAGGATTTAGACTGTTTCTGTGACGGTTTTTTGATTGGAAGAAAAAAGAGCCATGGGAATTATTTTTTTGTGTTTGCACACTACAAATACAAACAGGACAAAGAATGTACATTATAAATAACAAGTGATTTTTGTACAGCTGTGAGTATAAAATACTTTCTACTAAAGTGTGTACATGCATGTACGTATAATACATGCCTTATATAGATATAGTATACACACATGAAATATGTTTTAATATTTGCACTTCAGGTGATATGTTACATATTAATATGGTGACATGCATGCAGCCACTACCGAGCGCTCATCTCCTGTGGCATTTAAATGGCAAATACTCTTCTCTCCTTCAGGAGCGTAGTGTGTCCTTTTCCAGCTGAATCCGTATGGGAACGTCAGTTCTTAAAAGAGAGGCAGTCATGTTGGGCAAGCAGCAGGCAGGATTTCTAGGGCTGAGCTCTGTGTCGCTGGGGTTGGAAGTGGGCCACCGAACGATGCGCTGTGCCAACCCTCCAAGCCCTTCCAGCTGCACTTACATCTGTGTGTCATTAGAGCAGTGGAGGCTACTGCAGTCACCCAGTGGCTGTTTGTGAACAACTCTCTTACCATTTTACTGGCTGGAAAGGAAAATTTCTCTTTATCTTCTCTCCACTGGGTTCCCAGGTGTGTGAGGTGCTATGGTAGTGATTATACTCATAATGCCTATCAGGCAATAAGCCTATTTCTTAATGTGTTTTAATACTCCATGTTGGTATCCCAGCATGCTTGAAAAGCAAACCTTGCTGGTGTTTATATTTATTTCTCCGTTCTTCCATTAAGTTTATGATTTTCTAAGTAAAGGAGGACTCTTTATCAGCACTATTTTAAATATATTTTGTTGAAATGTCTTTTGTCTTGCTATAAAAGGTGCTTCCTTGAGAACTGATCTATTTCACACAAAATTTTGGTGTGTGGTGATGTTATGTTATAAATGGCAGAGCTTTATTAGGAAATCTTGGATTCTTTCAGTTAATATTTACTATGAACATTTAATGCAGGCAAAAGCTTGGCTTTATCTATCTATCCAAATTTTAAGAAGATTCTACTTAATAGTAAAAAAGCATCTATTTTGGTATTTAGAAGTTTGACAAGTGTAATAAAAATAGGCGTTGTCACATTCAGTGCACTGGTATGACTTATTGTTATTCTCATCTAAAATTGAAAGGGTTTGTATTGTGGCTAAAAATTAGAGGTAAAATATTGGACGTACTGAATGCAATGAGAATTTACTGTTGATTTAAATAGAGCCAAGATTTCTTTTGGAGTTATTTAAAAATCATTAGTGGAAGCTTTTGCAAACTGAACTGGTGTTTGCTTAATCCTTGTGTTTTCAGTGGAGAAACATATTTATGAAACATGCATGAGATGTCAGGTTCTTGGCAGGAAGCGTCCTGGCTGCTTTTTGCTGCAAAGCATCTCAGCCTTGTCAAAATAGGAGTAACAAGCTTTAAACAGATTAATAGTTTATCTGTTTCAGTGATCGTATTGCTTTAGGATAGAGTTAAAACCATCAGAGTCCTTTTCTTGATCTTACTCAGAAAGCATTCACTGAAAAGTGAGAAAGATGCATTTAGTGCAGATGTGCTATCATCGAAATTAACACTTTTGGGTGTTACTGTGATTTACTTTTTGGATGTTATTCTAGGGTAGGTAGGTAGCCCTGTTTTTGCAAATAAGTATATATAGAATATGTGTGTGATGATTTGTCTTGAAATAGCTTTTGAATACAATAAAATATTACAAAGGAGAACTTTGAAATTCTACTTTTTTTATCTTTTGGTTTTGTTTGTTTGTTCGGGATTTTTTCATTTCTATATTCAGGGATATGGCCTATTTAAGAAACAGTAACACATGCAGTCTAGAGGGAAATGACCAGTTGTGACAATCTATTTTTTATATATTTTTTTTATTTGGTAAATATTCTCTAAATACTCTTGTGGTCCTTGAGATCAAAGAGTTAGAGGATACATCTCTTTTGTCAGCTGCTAAAGTCTCCTGAATTTCCCTCCTTATTATGTAGTCTACTATGCAGTTTTAGAAATTCCACAATCCACCAGCAGCTATAAATCTTTATCCCTATGTTTATTCTAATCTGATTATTCAAAGACTCAATTTTAAACGTTTGCGCTATGGTAACTGTAGGATCCAATGCATACTCCTAATACTGGATTGGCCTTTCCCAAAGAATATGCAGTCTGAATAAATAAGATAGAAAGGAGTTGGAGAAAGAGTACATGTTAATTTACAAATACAAAAATAAAAGTAAAGATTTTGTACAACAGTACATAAGCATACTTTTATTGAATGGATTGCTTCACTTTCATTGACTTTCATATATTGGACCTGCCATATGGCCACACTTTTTCTTCACAGTCAGTGATATTATCTGCTTTTCTGTGCCAATGTCCTAGCCCTTGAGGTTGTTTATCCCTGAAAAAAGAGAAGATCAAACTTGTAATCCACTGCAGCAATAGTCTTCCAGACTCAATCAGATTTCTCGTTAATCTCCTTGACAAGCATGAGTGTAGCTTCCTCTGCCTGAAGAAAAGCTTAGAATTCACTGAATCTCTGGTTCTCAACATAGCTGGTTATAATTCTCACTTTTGAACTCTGAGAGCTGAAAACACCAAGTTAGTGCAATTTATTTTTAACATTGGAACTGATAAACATTTGTAAAATTACCTCAACCCTAAACTCAGTGTTGTGGCCACATTGAGGATAAAAAGAGTAGGAAAGATACATTCAATCAATTTATATACAGTACAGCATGGTAAAGAGAAGGAAAAAAAAAAAAAAGGAAGAAACCAGTATTTTTTTTGTTTTGTACTTGATTTTAAGCAGTTTCAGAATTACCAGACAACCAAAATCCAGCAGATAGCATAGATGTTCAACAAGGTTTCTAGACCAGTGAGGGAATAAAAAAGGATGCTATGTAAGGAACAGGGACTGTGCAGAGCACTTTCATGTGAAGGCTAGGCTCAGCACAAACCCTATCCAGTGCTAAGTCCTGTCTGATGCATGTCATATACATCGTGCCCTGTACACACATATCTCCATAAGACTCACAGAACAGGTTAATCCTGATGCAAAGTAAGTCCAGATGTGCTTAGAATCATCCAGATGTGACTCCCATTCCTATTTTTCTGATTCTGTGGAGCATAATCAAATTTCAGGTAAGAATGGTGAATTAATAAAGAATCCACCAACACTCCAAATGGCTGTTCCTCTGAAAATACTGAAAAGTATGGAATAAAACATGGACATCTCTGCGAAGGTGTCATTGTCTCTCAAAATGAAGCTTAACCACATAATTCAAGAGAAAGATTTGCATTTACCTAGAGTTCTTGTTTCCCTGTCTCATTAAGTGGAATTAACTACTGGTGGTGGTGTTAGTGAGGGAAGCCAAAGTTGAATACTTTATAAAGTAAATTTAATTAATTGACCTAATAAATGATGAGAGCAAACATTTTGTTAGCCAGAGATATCTGACATCATCCCATATCAAGGACTGCCTGAATATCTGCCCCCAAAGCTCATACAGACTTACTTTTCATATGTTGCATTATTTCCTATCCCGAGCAAGTCCTTCTGTGAGGAAAAAGAAAACTGTTATATGTAGTCGAGCACAAAATGTTTAGATGCTAACAAAAACTTCGTTTTCCTTCTGAGCTTTGTTACATTATAGAGCAATGTGGTTACTATCGCAGAAAAATTAAAAGACATAGTCCTTGAATATGAAGTTGTGTAACAGTCTTCTAGCTAAGAACAATGTTCAAAACATTTCTTATAGCACCTGTACCATCTACTGGGTATAAACTGGAGTAGCTAATAAATTGGGGGAAAAGCTGAGAATCATTTCTCAAGAGTCCAACAGAAATAGGAAGTTGATTATTTTTCCATTAGCTTTATGTACCTTAACAAAGGTACATAAAACCAAAGTCACTGTAAGAAATCCCAAACTTTGGTAATTGCATGCAGATAGTCTTTGCCCTTATCAACTGTTAGAAGGGGGAACTAAGAAGAAAACTGCAGGATAAGAAGTGCTGTTCGATACCTGGCCAGGCTCAAGGGCTTGCTTTCTATCTCCTGTGGCTGCCAAGGTAGGGAAGAAAAAAAATGATATAATTTTTTTTTTTTTTCAATGACCCTTTCTCTTTGTGAGAGAAAAGGAAAAACTGAAAGCTGCTTGGTGAGTTTTTAGTCCTTTAAGTGAAACCCCAAGGAATCATATACTGAATTTTAATTAAGCAATGCTTTTAGGTATACTTCTTCCTGATAAACTTAAGAACACTGATTTAAAGGAATATAAAACTTAAATTTGTGAGAATTTCTTTTGGTATTTTAAAGCACTCGTTTTTGTACCATGGCTAAGACAAAACAGGAACTAAGATAACCTTAGCACACAAGCTTACAAAATTGTCAGTAGTGTGTTGTTTTAAATGTGATTCAATGCTAAATAATTAGAGACTAAAAGTAATTTTGTTTCTTTTCAAAAATAGTAGTTGCACTAAAATGTAACCAATGATTATAAGTCAGTTTATTAAGGAACACAATGATTTGGGTTTTTTTTAGTTTCCAGCACTTACTGATATTTACTACTTGACTATATGAGTATACTGTGATCAGTATCTGTCTGAGTCAGTTTTCGTGTCTGTACATAAGCACTGTTCAGTTCACTATATGCTTATGTAGTTCTGTGTGGCTCAATGAAATATTACTTGGCTTAAGATAGTAAAACTTGCCAATCTACTAAATACCTCCAATGTCAGTGGAATCAGTGAAATCAGAAAAATTAATTTCCATTCTGATATTAGGAATAGCATTTATGAAATGGTAATGAAAATAGTAAATGTATTCTGTTAACTTTCAGTTAAGAATACTTTGATGACAGAAAATGAATATAGGTATATTGCTATTAATGAATATAGTGGGCATATAATATGTAGGATTCTGGATAAGCACAGGAAGCTGAGGTTCAGGCAAGCCTCTGTTCTAGAAATGGATAGAGCTAGTAGCATATTGTCTAAAGGGAGAGCACATCCTTAAATTGAACAAATTGATACCTATTTAATATGAAATGTTATTTTCTAACGTAAGTACTTGGATTAACACAACTCCCCATTCTTCTGCATCTTGGTTCTGTCTCGGTACGATTTCTCTTCCCTGCCAACTGCAGCAAATGCTTATGCTGCCCAGATACACCCAGAGCTTCCTTTTGTTAAGCCTAACAGAGATCCAGAGTGTGCTGTGAAGTTAACAGTGTGCTGCTAAGGGTCAGCGTGAAAGGTTCAGAGATGCTGTAAAGCCCTAAAAAGCTCCTGTATCACAGTTTATAACCAAGCAGGAGCAGACACATCCTCCTGGCATGAAGTGTGGCAGAGGAGGACTGGGAATGAGCCACCTAAAAATGGGGTGATGAGTGACAGAAGCAGCCCAGTGGTCTCCAGCAACTTAGGTGCACTTACACTGTCAAAAGGATGGTACCTTCATTCTTTTTAAATGGATTTGATTAACTCAAATTAGCTAACTTGCACTGAAACACCGGTAATTCTTACTTAGCAATCAGAGCTTGCTTAAAGTCTATGCTGAAGCTACTGTTTTCACTTAGGTTTCTGACCAAAGCATAGTTGCTTCATCTTCTGTGCAATTTCAGTAGTGCTGTTAGTGTAGGTTTGACTTGTCCTCAAAATATTTTGAATAACCACCTAATTAAGCCAAGATGGCCAACTTCAAACTTAAAATTATAAAATTATTTTTTATAAAAGAAAGCATTTCTCTTACTGTGAGCTAGATACTTAGAAATTGCTTTAAGAACTGACCAGGGCAGACTAGAAATATAGCAAACTTAGCTGTGTAGCAAGAAAAAAAAGAGACATTTCACAGTTTTTGAACCCACACAGAAAATTACATGTTTTCAGGTTGTCACATTCTGAGGCATGTACTTCTATGGTAATACATTTTACTGCATTTAATATGTAAATTGGGCAAAACCAATTGGGTCATAGTGCTTTAAGTATAAGGAATGATAGAAAAAACACAGTGATTTGGGAAATAATTTAGTCAGTGAGAAACAAAATGAGTACAAATGGAAATAGATGTCAGAATGAAAATAACTCAGGAGGAAACACTATAGTTTATATATAAACTCCTTTGTTTAGTGACTGTTGTGGAGCTAAACTGACAGTTTTGCAACTATCCATCTGCACCAATTAGAGCGTTCACCTACCAAAGCTCTTACCAAACTACATCAGCACTTTTGTTAGAAGACCTTTGAGGAGATTTTAACTCATTTTTAAAAAAATTGTCTCAAGATGAAAAATGACAGAAAATTTAAGTCCAGAAGCAATACTTTCTGGTTTTTAGTTTGTCTATTTATTTAAATGACAAATACAGAAGAGGAGAAGGGAAGTCAGCTACTTTAAAATCAGGTGAATTACAAAAATATATGTGGAGACCTTTATTATCTAATGACTTTTTTTCTGCTTGTATAACCAGGAGGATTGTTTGAGAATAATAAGTATATTGCATGAAGAGAGAAATACCTGAGACAACAATGTGATCCAACTTAATATATGTAAAAAGGCATGCACAGCTTTGCTTACATGACTAACCTCTCTGAAACCAAAATGTGCACCTTTATATCAATAGGCAAGTTATTTGCTTTGGTATGTTTTCACAGGATCAACCCCTTTAAGTCTAGCTACTGTGCAGTTAGTTCCAGCTACAAATTTAATATGACTATTTGACAAAAGATGGCTTTTACCATGAAGCACAATGTAGCCCATGAATCCCATCCGTAACTCTATAAATCCCAGTGACAAATCATCAGCACCCCGAGTATTTGTGGAGGTTTGTGGTAAATTGCAGGCTAGGGAACATGATTATTGAGTACGGAAGCATTGATATGGTGCCGAACTCATTCTTGCTACTCACCCAAAATTGTCTTCTCTAACTGCCTATCATATCCTTCAGAAGACATGATCTTTAAGCACTTTACTTATGTCACATGCTATGGCTATTTTAAAAGCTGGTGTTAATAAGATGCTTTCCTAGGAAAGCTCAGAAAACAAAGGATACAGGATTTATTTTGGCAATAATGCAATGAGCATTTTTTCTTCTGTTTCCAGATGTCTGGGCAGTTGACCAAGAAAATTTACTTTGACTGCACTCTCCCCCAGCTACTTCATGTGTGAAATTCACAGTCCCATTGTTCAATGGCACAAGAAGCTGTGCTTGCTCGGATTCGTCTGGTGTCCCAGACAAGTCAGTCCTGTCCTATGCAAAGCTTTCTGGAGGAGCAATACTTTGGAGCTTGTGATGCTTTCAGCAGAGAGCAGAGACCTGAGCAAACACCAGCACAACAGTCATGGTCTTCTGTCATAGTTGGGGTTTCCTCTATGCCATACACATCCCTCTTCCGCTGAGAAATCACAGCAGCCCTCCTGTTCTCCACTTCTGAAGGCTTCCAGCAGAGAGCTACAGGTTTCTCGAGAAGTATCCACAGATGGTCTGTTAGAGCAATACGTTAGGGACAAAAGCAGGCAGAGATGAGCAGAAAAGAAAATGGACACTTACTCTGTTTTTACGCTTCCCTTGCTAGCTCTGTGTGTTGGGGTCCACATTACTCCCTTACATGATGCAGCTGGATATGTGCATCTTGCAGGAGAATTCACGTTCCCCTGCATACAAAATCTCTGATTCTAGACTTCCTAGTGGCTATGGTCCTTTCTTCCCTCAGTTATCCTAGTAAAGGCTGCTGTTTATTTGCTGATTTTTGTACGTGTGGCTTTTCACCCCTGATTTGTTCTTTTTGTTATGATTTCCTTTTTTCAAGCCACATCATTGAAAATTAGTACTCTTTCTTGACCAATTTTGACATTCCCGTCACTAAAATGCATTGTAACAGAACTAGTTCACCGATTTTCATTTTTCCTTCACTATTTTTCTATCTCCTCAAAGTTCAAGATGTGTGTGTATGTATATATATTTTGGAATTGACCATAATACTACAATAGCAAATACTTAAGCAATAGCTTATAAGAGCTCTAAAATAATTGTCATTATCTGTAAACAACAGAAAACAAAAAAGGGCTTACCCAGTTCTACAGCATCAATACAATAAACAGTACTACTGTGGGAATTATTTGTCATGCCTGACAGGAAACATCAAAAGGGAATATTTGAAAGAAGGATAAAATAAAATTCCTTGATGAGTTATTCTTTATTTTATGAGAAACTATCATAGAACTCTGGTGAGGCACTATGGTATTATTAGTTCAATTGTTTTAATTTATTTGTGTCTAGCCATTGTAATCAGTAATGTTTAATGGTTCCACCTAAATTTTCAAAGCTTTGCATGCAGTAGAGTCTCACTAATCTTGTTAAAGTCGATGAGAGCAATGTTTCTAAATCCCAAGCAACTCCTTGGAAGTTTAGAAGTTACGTCAGGATTCCTTAATTTTTGGTAATGAGTATGATTGTACTAGAACATGTTAGGGAGACAGTGGTAGCTTCATAGCAAATCTCAGCATTTTGGAAGGAAGAAAGGAAATAAGTCAGAATTGCAATGTGTAGAAGAATTCTAGGGTTCTATATAAGTAGACAGACATTCCATATGTATGGACATTAAAGCTACATAAGAAATGGTAAAACTTGAAGAAAAAGTTTAATATGCAATGCTGACTGTTTTCTCAGTCCTTCTCCAGCTATTCCATCTCCCTAGAAATTATTTTGCTATTTGTTTAGCTCTTAAAAAACATGAAGCAGCTATAAGAGTAATAATAGTACTACTACTAATTATAACCAAACAAACTTGCTACACAAAAGATTTCTCCTTTTTCTCTCAAAGATAGTATTTCTCTCAAAAGATTTGCATGTCAAACAATAGGGTCAGCCAGACTCTCAGTTAAGATTGTCACAAGGAACTAGGGAGAAAGAGGTGTGGGAAAGGTTACAGTCGGAAGCTCTGCAGTGAGGCAAGGAGATGGAGAATTAATTTCTGGGAAAATAACATCTTCCTTTCTCTAATACAAATCTCTACTCACTGTTAGTAATGACTTTTTCTGTGATTCTCGAAGTACCCCATTAAACTCCACTTATTCCAGGAGCAATTTGTTTGTTTGCTATAAGTAATAAATATTCACATTTAAATAAAAAACTCCCTAACAATTTTGAACTATCGAGTACATGAATAAACACAATAAAAGCAAGTTATTCTGTGAGTAGTAGAATTATTAATGGCTCATTGCCTACAGATTTTAATGTTGTCCCGACTCTTCCTAGAAAACTAAGCCCAAGTTTTCCATCGTCTCATGACATCCACCAGAAGCATGTGCTGTGGCTAGCCAGGGTGCTACATGCATGCTTGCGTGGCCATTTGGATGATTCCATCCACAGTCAATAACTTCTGAATTTCTGTCTCCCTTCACATCAGAGATGTGTATTTGGGTCTCCTCCTTCCAGTTGCCAACTTTCATGAAGCTTGTAGTAAGCTAATAATTGTAGAAACTTAAACCACTGTCTTCTTTCTTGTAAAAGTGGATCAACAGCTTTACATGTTGGTAGGGAAGGAGAGATGGGCAGATACAGAAATAGTGTTAATTTGTTTTGCATAAGAAATCTTAATTTCCTTTCAGGAGGTGATTAGAAAAGAAAGCACAATCAATTACCAGACAGATTTTATTTATTTTGGCAGGGTTTAAGTTTAATCAATCATGATGGTACTTCTTAAGCACCGTAAACATATCAAAATGTTTCTCAGCGGTGGGGAGAGACCACTAGATTTGGATTATAAAGTGGGAATATTATTAAAAGCCTGTTGCTGTGTGAAATTGACTTTACTGGAGGATAACTCTATGTTTCACAGAGTTCTCCACCCCAATGAGCCTTTACTTGGAACTGTTTATGTCATTCATTCAGCTTTCAGGATTAGGTGTAGCATTATACTGCTCATAATCTATTAGCTATTTTCCTGGAGACCCCTGATTCTAATTACTACCATATATGAGGCATCAGACCAATAAATTTGGAAGAATTGTCAGAGGAAAATAGATCCTACATGAACTCTTTATTGGCTTCTGATGGCTCGTTACTATGAGTGCTCTATTTCATGTCAAAGTAGTACTGAGATAATTATTCTTCTAATTATTTTAATTCGTTTACCAAAATATCATTATTTAGCCTGTGCCCAAACTACAAATAGAGATTTTTTGTTGTTGTTGTTGAGGGAATCTGTTTATTAATTTTTTGTATAAAAGCCCCCTCTTCCAGTGCACTAAAAAATACCCATTGTGGAGTCTTGCAGGATGAAGAACTGCAAAATCTCATTGTCATGGCAGCACAGAGCTTTTAATCCTCCTAAAATCCTCCTTCTTTCAAGAAATATTGAAAAACATTGGGAAAAAGTGTAATTTAGATTTGTAGTATTTTGGATTTATTATATGGATCACATGAAACTTTCTTCCTAGCCACTAAATTAGGATAAAATAGACTAGAATAAAAAAGAATGACTCTGTCAGTACTTCTTCTACAGTTAAGCTTCCAGATAGAGCATTGGGAACTCAGTACACAGAATAATGTAGAATAATGGAAAATAATGTAGACTCAGGAAACTTGGCAAAATCAACTCAAAGAACTTGACAGGGTTACGGTCTGAATAGACTAATTAATCTAGATTAATTAATTAGCATTCACTGTCTTTAGTTCTTTAGATTACAGTTTTCTTTTTTGCTAGTTTTCCACCAGTGTGTTGCAGCCTTTGCTGTCTTTGACCTTCGTATCCTGAGAACAACTGATCTTTGCTCTTCTCTGTAAAATAATGTTGACAAAAGCTGTGCAAAGATGGACCAAAAACCGATGAAGACTTTCTCTTCATTTTATTATTATCTCAATAAAACTTTACACCGAGGGTAAGGACTTCATATGGAACTTCTAATGAAATAGACTGAAAAGAAGCAACTTTGGTTGGCTGACTTGCTCCGAGTTGCAAATGATAAGCCTCAAGTATTGTGGTTTGTCAATCAAATCAGACACTGTTTATTGGCTTTTTCTGTAGTAATTGTTTTTGAGTATGAAAGTAATAAGAAGTATGACAATTACAGAAACAGAAGCAATAAATGCTAAATGAAATCATGGGGGGACATACATCAATCCTGAGAGTCTCTCTATAAAGGTCTGACAGCCTTCTAGTAAGTCCATTTTCAGAGGCAGGAGCCCTCAGCTGAAGAAGTAGTTGAAGTCAGCCAAGGAATGCTAGAGTTTCATAGAATCATAGAATCATTTAGGTTGGAAAAGACCCTTAAGATCATCAAGTCCAACTGTAAACCTAACACTGCCAAGTCCCATTAAACCATGTCCCTAAGCACCATATCTACAAGCCTTTTAAATGCCTCCAGGGACGGTGACTCCACCACTTCCCTGGGCAGCCTGTTCCAATGCTTGACAACTCTTTCGGTGAAGAAATTTTCCCTAATATCCCATCTAAACCTCCCCTGGTGCAAATGGAGACTGTTTCCAGTCATCCTATCGCTCATTACTTGGGAGAAGAGACTGATCCCCACCTCGCTACACCCTCCTTTCAGGTAGTTGTAGAGAGCGATCAGGTCTCCCCTCAGGCTCCTCTTCTCCGGGCTAAACAACCCCAGCTCCCTCAGCTGCTCCCCATCAGACTTGTGCTCTAGATCCTTGTGGTGGGTTGACGCTGGCTGGATAGCAGGTGCCCACCAAAGCTGCTCTATCTCT